>NC_138774.1:290828270-290928270 GCF_965119305.1 Pelophylax lessonae
ATGGCGTGGGTTCGCCTTTCGGCCAATTTGGAAGCAGGTCTCGGACCCGCTTCCTGATTGGCCAGGAGGAGGATCCGTGTGACAATAGCGAATTTTCATTCGCTATTGTCACACAAATGGGTGGGCTAGGGCGCAGTGCTCTACGCCCTGGGTCCACCCTTTTCTGAAGCCTATTAGAGCTTCAGTGGGTGACAAGCAGTCAGCCCTATGCCGATCCGATCGGTTCAGAACCCTGGCGGGCCGCATGCGCCCCCCGGGCCGTAGTTTGAGGACCCCTGGTTTATTGTATTGATTTTTTTATGTTTGTAATACATTTATATTTTTATTTTGAATTGTTGTTTATTGATTATTTATGTATGTGTTTTATTTACTATTTATTTCTGTTTTTTTTTTTTTTTTTTTTTTCATTTTGTGTATTTTCTTTAATTTATTTTAGATTAATTGATTGTTTTATCTTTATTTTTTTATTTTACCTTTTTCAGTATAGATTTATGTCTCTCCCAAACATGTTTGAATCCACTTTACTGCTGACCTCCTCACTACCTTTGCTCGAAGTCTATTCCAAGCTTCAAATACTTCTTGATCTTAGCTTCATATATTGAAAATGTTGGGTAAAATTACTAAAAACAGACAGAGCAGACAAAATTTGGCTTAGTTGTGCATTTTTACCACCCCCCCCCCCCCCCACCTATAAATGAGGCCTAACTGTTAGAGGTTAAAGTTCCTATTGATATTTAAAGCCAAAATGTAATCTGATTGTATTTTGCATGGGCTGGTGAGTCTCTGTGCTTCTCTATACAATACAGGCAGATCATGGCTGGTGGGAGGGGCCAGCAGGAGGCTGTGCATAGCTTCCTGAAAACATCACAGCACCCTGCCTCAGTACTCCTCTCAAGAGCCCTCAGTGCTGAAGCCCTAAGTGAAAATGTCCAAATTGGGCCCAAAGTGTCAATATTTTGTGTGGCCACCATTATTTTCCAGCACTGCCTTAACCCTCTTGGGCATGGAGTTCACCAGAGCTTCACAGGTTGTCACTGGAGTCCTCTTCCACTCCTCCATGATGACATCACGGAGCTGGTGGATGTTAGAGACCTTGCGCTCCTCCACCTTCCATTCGAGGATGTCCCACAGATGCTCAATAGGGTTTAGGTCTGGAGACATGCTTGGCCAGTCCATCACCTTTACCCTCAGCTTCTTTAGTAAGGCAGTGATCATCTTGGAGGTGTGTTTGGGGTCGTTATGTTGGAATACTGCCCTGCGGCCCAGTCTCTGAAGGGAGGGGATCATGCTCTGCTTCAGTATGTCACAGTACATGTTGGCATTCATGGTTCCCTCAATGAACTGTAGCTCCCCAGTGCCGGCAGCACTCATGCAGCCCCAGACCATGACACCCCCACCACCATGCTTGACTGTAGGAAGACACACTTGTCTTTGTACTCCTCACCTGGTTGCCCCCACACACGCCTGACACCATCTGAACCAAATAAGTTTATCTTGGTCTCATCAGACCACAGGAGATGGTTCCAGTAATCCATGTCCTTAGTCTGCTTGTCTTCAGCAAACCGTTTGCAGCCTTTCTTGTGCATCATCTTTAGAAGAGGCTTCCTTCTGGGAGGACAGCCATGCAGACCAGTTTGATGCAGTGTGCGGCGTATGGTCTGAGCACTGACAGGCTGACCCCCCACCCCTTCAACCTCTGCAGCAATGCTGGCAGCACTCATACGTCTATTTCCCAAAGACAACCTCTGGATATGACGCTGAGCACTGCACTCAACTTCTTTGGTGGACCATGGTGAGGTCTGTTCTGAGTGGAGCCTGTCCTGTTAAACCACTGTATGGTCTTGGCCACCGTGCTGCAGCTCAGTTTCAGGGTCTTGGCAATCTTCTTATAGCCTAGGCCATCTTTATGTAGAGCAACAATTCTTTTTTTCAGATCCTCAGAGAGTTCTTTGCCATGAGGAGCCATGTTGAACTTCCAGTGACAAGTAAGAGAGTGAGAGCGATAACACCAAATTTAACACATCTGCTCCCCATTCACACCTGAGACCTTGTAACACTAACGAGTCACATGACACCGGGGAGGGAAAATGGCTAATTGGGCCCAATTTGGACATTGTCACTTAGGGGTGTACGCACTTTTGTTGCCAGTGGTTTAGACATTAATGGCTGTGTGTTGAGTTATTTCGAGGGGACAGCAAATGTACACTGTTATACAAGCTGTACACTCACTACTTTACATTGTAGCAAAGTGTCATTTCTTCAGTGTTGTCACATGAAAAGATAGAATAAAATATTTACAAAAATGTGAGGGGTGTACTCACTTTTGTGAGATGCTGTCTATTTATCCATTAAAATATCTATCTATCTATCTATCTATCTATCTATCTATCTATCTATCTATCTATCTATCTATCTATCTATCTATCTATCTATCTATCTATCTATCTATCTATCTATCTATCTATCTATCTATCTATCTATCTATCTATCTATCTATCTATCTATCTATCTATCTATCTATCTATCTATCTATCTATCTATCTATCTATCTATCTATCTATCTATCTATCTATCTATCTATCTATCTATCTATCTATCTATCTATCTATCTATCTATCTATCTATCTATCTATCTATCTATCTATCTATCTATCTATCTATCTATCTATCTATCTATCTATCTATCTATCTATCTATCTATCTATCTATCTATCTATCTATCTATCTATCTATCTATCTATCTATCTATCTATCTATCTATCTATCTATCTATCTATCTATCTATCTATCTATCTATCTATCTATCTATCTATCTATCTATCTATCTATCTATCTATCTATCTATCTATCTATCTATCTATCTATCTATCTATCTATCTATCTATCTATCTATCTATCTATCTATCTATCTATCTATCTATCTATCTATCTATCTATCTATCTATCTATCTATCTATCTATCTATCTATCTATCTATCTATCTATCTATCTATCTATCTATCTATCTATCTATCTATCTATCTATCTATCTATCTATCTATCTATCTATCTATCTATCTATCTATCTATCTATCTATCTATCTATCTATCTATCTATCTATCTATCTATCTATCTATCTATCTATCTATCTATCTAGAATTTAGCTTAGGAATGAAAAAACACATTTTTCACATCAGGGCAATAAAGCTAAATTCTAATTATATATATATGTATGTGTGTGTATGTATATATATATATAGTGTTCAGAAAATACTATATATATATCACTAAATATACATATTAAAAATAATATAATAAAATACTATATAAAATATATATAAACAGTAGTGCAGAAATCACACAACATAAAAAATCTGCAACTGCCATCTTTTTATTGTACATTGTCTCGCTGTTCAAAAAATACAATATAGATATATAGATAGATAGATATAGATATATATATATATATAGATATAGATAGAGATAGATATATCTATCTATATATATATATATATATATATATATATATATATATATATATATATATATATATAGGTGTATCTATATATATACCTACCTATATATATATATACACATACATATAGATGGATACATATAGATGGATATAGATATATATATACAGTATATATATGAATAATTAGAAATTAGCTTTATTGCCCTGATGTGAAAAATGTGTTCTTTCACACCTAAGAATTTTTTTGTAAGAAACAGATGCTGCATTTTCAGTGATTCCAATTCCCACCAAGTCTACAGTGATGCTACAAATCTCTCGCTACAACCGATTTCACAGGAAGTGACCTATAACGTGTGTCAAGAAGCCTCTAAAAAAATGCTTACAAAACATAATGCAATGTCCGGAAAGTGCTTGTCGAAGCTCAATAATTGCTGGGCATTCTCAAGCCTTGCCGATGTGAGCAAACCCAAAGTACTTAAGCAGAAGTCAGCAAGACACCTTGCTGACCTGACAAGCGGTAACCCTTATTGTCCCGAATGGACTCTTTATATATGAAACTACCTCTCTGCTAACCATTGTAGCCTTTGCCTCCTTTCAAAGTCAAGTAGAGGAGGAGATACCGCATGCAGAATTATAAGATGACCTATCCAGATAAAGTTATGGGCCAGGAAAGGAGGAGGGGGGGGGGGGGCGAGCATGCACCACCCCTTGCACCATACTAGGCCACATGCCCTCAACATGGGGGGTGCCTTGCCAGGAGGGGAATTCTCCGGCAAAGCACCCTGATCCCCTGTTGATGAGGACAGGGGCCTCTTCACCACAACCCTGGCCAGTGGTTGTGGGGATCTGCAGGCTTATTGGAATCTGTAAGACCCTTATGAAAAAAAAAAATGAAAATGGTATGTTATCTGCTTAATAGTTGAAAAAGACCTTTATCCAGACATGCAGGATGCACCCCCAAAATAAGGGGCCAGGAAAAGAGGAGGGTGAGCGTGCACCACCCCCGCAACATACCAGGCCACCTGCCCTCAACATAGGGAGGGGGGGTGCCTTGCCAGGAAGGAAATTCCCCAACAATGGACCCTTTCCCCACATTGATGAGGACAAGGGCCTCTTCACTACAACTCTGGCCAGTGGTTGCGGGGGTCTACAGGTGGGGGGCTTATAGGAATTTATAAGACCCTATTGATAATAAAAATAGAAAAATGGTCGCTTTAATAGTTAAAAAAGACCTTTATTCAAACATGCAGGATGCACCCCCAGGAAAAAGGGCCAGGAAAAGGGGGGATAAGCATGTGCCACCCCAAAACATACCAGGCCACCTGCCCTCAACATGGGGGGGTGCCTTGCCAGGAAGAGAATTCCCCAACAAGGCATCCTTTCCCCATCTTGATGAGGACAAGGACCTCTTCACCACAACCCTGGCCAGTGGTTGCGGGGGTTGTACGGGTGGGGGGCTTATTTGAATTTGTAAGACCCTTTTGATAATAAAAACAGAAAATGGCATGGGATCTCCTTAATAGTTGCAAAAGACCGGGTAGGGAATTCCCCAACCCAGGCACCCTTTTCACATGTTGATGAGGACAAGGGCCTCTTCACCACAACCCTGGCTAGTGGTTGTGGGGGTCTACAGGTGGGGGGCTTATTGGAGTTTGTAAGACCCTTTTGATAATAAAAATAGAAAATGGCATGGGATCTCCTTAATAGTTGTAAAAGACCGGGTAGGGAATTCCCCAACCCAGGCACCCTTTTCACATGTTGATGAGGACAAGGGCCTCTTCACCACAACCCTGGCTTGTGGTTGTGGGGGTCTACGAGTGGGGGGCTTATTGGAGTTTGTAAGACCGTTTTGATAATAAAAATGGCATGGAAATCTCCTTAATAGTTGTAAAAGACCTTTATTCAGACATGCAGGATGCACCCCCACAAAAAGGAGCCAGAAAAAGCGGAGGATGAGCGTGCGCCACCTCCCAACACACACACCATATCAGGCCAGCATGCCCTCAACATGGGGAGAAGCATTGCTAGGAGGGGGAATTCCCCCGGCAAATCACCTTGTGCCTATGATGATGACAAGCGCCTCCTCACCACAACCCTGACCGGTGTTTGTGAGGGTCTACTTATCACAATCTGGATCACGTCCCGCAGAGTCGCCCACAGTGATAGGTGGAAATTATCAGAATCTGGAAACCCTCTTTACTAGTAAGGTGGCCCCCAAATACCACCCCCCCCCCCACATGGATGAATATGGGGTATATATTTTCCTATTCATTCACGAAAAAAAAAGACTCTAGACCTAGGCCTAAAAATAAAGACACCCGATTGTTTGGCAAGTCCTTTATTAAAAAAAAAAAAAATCATTAATCACGATTCCCACCACCCACCGACTCGCCAATAAAAAACCCCAGCGCACAAGACCAATCCCGATAGTACTCATACCCGAATGACAGCTATGGAACTCTTTACCTATATATGGGAAAGGGTAGGAATAGTGGTGACATTATTGACCAAATATGGCCGTATGTGGTCAAAGTCAATGCCCAAATATGGCCAGCGACCACACAGGAAGGCTAAGATCACGTCCCGCAATGCCGCCCACAGTGATAGGTGGAAATTATCGCCTGTTGAAACTATTACTGTTTTCTTCTGAACTTTTTAGTGATTTGTTAGTTGAGACCAAATCGGATAGAAGAACTACCTGAATTACCACTTCTATTTCTGAAAGCATTCTTCATTTACAGCAGCGGTGCTCAAGCTGTGGGTCGCAACCCTTCGGGGGTCGAACGACCCTTTCACAGGGGTCGCCTAAGACCATCAGAAAACACATATCTCTGATGGTCTTAGGCAGGGAACGCCCCGCAGCAACGGCACCTGAAAAAAAATGGCCGTGGCCGGCCCAACAGGTGCACTGTGCATGCACCGCCGCCGCTCGGGAAAGCCCGTACATGCTCGGCTATTCTCAGGCAGAAGGCGCATGCGCAGTGACGTGTTGGCGCCAAGCTGCGCCATTTTTAAATGCAAGGCACCTCACCAAATGGTAAGTGAGACCCCTCCGCAGCCCCTGCATCTCCTCAAGAGATGGAGTGCTGCAGGCATGGTTCAGGAGATTCTCCAGGAGAATCTCCTGTACCATGCCAGTAGCACTGCATCTCCTGTGCCATGCCCACAGCACTGCCTCTCCTGTACCACACCCACAGCTCTGCATGTACCATGCCCACAGCCCTGCATCATACCCGCAGCCCTGCATCTCCTACACCATGCCCACAGCCCCTGCATCTCCTTCACCATGCCCGCGGCCCCTGCATCTCCTGCACCATGCCCGCAGCCCCTGCATCTCCTGCACCGTGCCCACAGCCCCTGCATCTCCTGCACCGTGCCCGCAGCCCATGCATCTACTGCACCATGCCCGCGGCCCATGCATCTCCTGCACCATGCCCACGGCCCCTGCATCTCCTGCACCATGCCAGCGGCCCCTGCATCTCCTGCACCATGCCCGCGGCCCCTGAATCTCCTGCGCCATGCCCGCAGCCCCTGCATCTCCTGCACCATGCCCACAGCCCCTCCATCTCCTGTACCATGCCCACAGCCCCTGCATCTCCTGCATCATACCCGCAGCCCCTGCATCTCCTGTACCATGCCCACGACCCCTGAATCTCCTGTACCATGCCCTCAGCCCCTGCATCTCCTGTACCATGCCCACGACCCCTGAATCTCCTGTACCATGCCCACAGTTCCTGCATCAATTTGCAACAATGAAAATACATCCTGCATTCCAGATATTTACATTACAATTCATAACAGTAGCAAAATTACAGTTATGAAATAGCAACGAAAATAATTGTATGGTTGGGGGTCACCACAACATGAGGAACTGGGGCATTAGGAAGGTTGAGAACCACTGATTTACAGCATTAGCATCATACCTGCCTAAGACTTTTGCACAGTGCCGTAAACTGTTTAAAAATAGACAATGAGTGACGGGCAAAAAAAATTTTAGGACAAAAAGAAAATTTATCCAGGTAGCATGACAGCGCCCTCAGGATCATTCAAAACCTAACCATCCGTTTCAAAAATGTAGAAAAGGATTCAAATATGAGCAGAGTGGCGGCCGTTCCGAAGGGAGACGCTTGTCAAAATGATGACTTCCATCAAGTTGAGATCCTAGCCAATTAAAATCCCCGGCAAAATCTGGAGCAGGTGAAAGGCTGACTTAAAGACAGGCAAGATGGTAAACGTGGAGAGAAGGTGTCAGGGACAGGCTGAGTAACAGACATAAATTGTGACCCGTTTTGGAAAACTTAGAGGGGCCTCCATGGCTAAGCCCTGTGGGTGGGGTGAAACGCGTCAGTGAGGTGTGGCCTGAGAGAAGCCTGAGCTGAAGCCACATCTTACCTCCTTGTACTCTGGCTGTGTTTTAAAGGGTTTGGCGCCCCATAGGTTGCTTTTGTAGGCATAAATTGGGGTCGGGAACAAGCCGGGGTCAACACAGGAACGGCGTGATGGGAGGGACCAAAGAAGGATCAGGGATCAAGCTAGGTCAATACTACCTGAAGATCCCTCAGCACTGGAGTGTAACAATTCTAGAGAATGCTAGAGGGAATTAGCAACCAATGGTTACATTTATTTGCTAATTCCCTCTAGTGTTCTCTAGAATTGTTACATTGTATTTTGCTTTTTACAAAGATCTCTGTATTTCCTGTGCTCCTCAGCTCTGTATAGCGGCCACTAGATGGAGCTGTGGAGCATATTAAATGCATTCATCAGATACAATGTAATAACTTTAGAGAATGCTAGAGGGAATTAGCAAATACATGTAAGCAATGGTTACTAATTCTCTGTAGTGTTCCCTGGAATAGTTCATATTACTTGCAACAAGAATGTAATTCTAGAGAATGCTAGAGGGAATTGGTTACATATAATTGCTAATTCCCTCTTGTGTTCTCTACAATTGTTACCTTATATCTTTTTTTTTTTTTTACAAAGACATATGTATTTCCTGTGCTCCTCAGCTCCATCTAGAGGCCACTAGATAGAGCTGAGGAGCATTTGAAATAATATGGTCTTTGTTACAAGAGATACAATGTAACTACTGCCCATAATAAAAGAACATTTCTTTAAGATGAGAAAATAGCTTAAGGAACTTTTTTTTTTTTTGCCCAATTCATAGGCATTTTTAGGGCAGTATTAGCCCAGTAGTGAAATACAATGGTATGACCACTAGATGGAGCTGGAAAGCATAGGAAACAAGAGATACATTATAACAAACCTAGACAATGCTGTCATGGTATGCCCACTAGGTGGAGCGGAGGAGAATTGAAAATGACCACTAGGTGGAGCTGGGAGGCATAGGAAACAAGAGATACATTGTAACAATTCTACAGATCGCTATCATTGTATGTCCACTAGGTGGAGCTGAGGAGCACTGAAAATAAGGGATACAATGGAAAAATTCTAGAGGACGCTAAAGGGAATTAGCAAATAAATGTAACCAATGGCTCCTTTGCCATATCTAGTGGACATAATGTGGTATTTTACTACTGCTCATAATAAAAGATCATTTGTTCAGATGAGAAAATAGCCTAAGGAACTTTTTTTTTTGCCCAATTCATAGGCATTATTAGGGCAGTATTAGCCCACTAGTAAAATACAATGTTATGACCACTAGGTGTAGCTGGGGAGGCATAGGAAACAAGAGATATATTATGACAATTCTACAGATCGCTATCATTGTATGTCAGCTAGGTGGAGCTGAGGAGCACTGAAAATGACCACTAGGTGTAGCTGGGGAGCATTGAAAATGACCACTAGGTGGAGCTGAGGAGCATTGAAAATGACCACTAGGTGTAGCTGGGAGGCATAGGAAACAAGAGATACATTGTAACAATTCTACAGATCGCTATCATTGTATGTCCACTTGGTGGTGCTGAGGAGCATTGAAAATAAGGGATACAATGTAAAAATTCTAGAGGACGCTAAAGGGAATTAGCAAATAAATGTAACCAATGGCTCCTTTGCTCCATCTAGTGGCCATAAGGTGGTATTTTATTGCTGCTCATATTAAAAGATCATTTGTTCAGTTGAGAAAAAAGCCTATGGAACTTTTTTTTTGCCCAATTCATAGGCATTATTAGGGCAGTATAAGCCCAGTAGTAAAATACAATGGCATGACCACTAGGTGGAGCTGGAAAGCATAGGAAACAAGAGATACATTGTAACAAACCTAGAGAATGCTGCCATGGTATGTCCACTAGGTGGAGCTGGGGAGCATAAGAAACAAGAGATACATTGTAACAAACCTAGAGAATGCTGTCATGGTATGTCCACTAGGTGGAGCTGGGGAGCATAAGAAACAAGAGATACATTGTAACAAATCTAGAGAATGCTATCATGGTATGTCCACTAGGTGGAGCTGGGGAGCATAGGAAACAAGAGATACATTGTAACAAACCTAGAGAATGCTGTCATGGTATGTCCACTAGGTGGAGCTGAGGAGCATTGACAATGACCACTAGGTGGAGCTGGGAAGCATAGGAAACAAGAGATACATTGTAACAATTCTAGAAAATGCTATCATGGTATGTTCACAAGGTGGAGCTGAGGAGCATTGAAAATAATTTATACAATGTAACAATTCTAGAGGACGCTAGAGGGAAGTGGCAAATAAATGTAACCAATGGCTCCTCTGCGCCATCTAGTGGCCATATTGTGGTATGTTACTACTGCTCTTAATAAACGATCATTTGTTCTGAGGAGAAAATAGCCTAAGGAGCTCTTTTCTTTTGCCCAAATCATAGGCATTATTAGGGCGGTATTAGCTCAGTAGTTAAATACAATTATGACCACTATATGGAGCTGGGAAGCATAGGAAACAAGAGATATATTATAACAATTCTACAGATCGCTATCATTGTATGTCCACTAGGTGGAGCTGAGGAACATTGAAAATTACCACTAGATCGAGCTGAGGAGCATTGAAAATTACCACTAGGTGGAGCTGAGGAGCATAGGAAACAAGAGATACATTGTAACAAACCTAGAGAATGCTACCATGGTATGTCCACTAGGTGGAGCTGGAGAGCATAGAAAACAAGAGATACATTGTAACAAAGCTAGAGAATGCTATCATGGTATGTCCACTAGATGGAGCTGAGGAGCATTGAAAATAAGGGATACAATGTAACAATTCTAGAGGACGCTAGAAGGAATTAGCAAATAAATGTAACCAATGGCTCCTCTGCTCCATCTAGTGGGCATAATGTGGTATTTTACTACTGCTCATAATAAAATATCATTTGTTCAGATGAGAAAGTAGCCTAAGTAACTTTTTTTTTCTTGCCCAATTCATAGGCATTTTTAGGGTAGTATTAGCCCAGTAGTAAAATACAATGTTATGACCACTAGGTGGAGCTGGGAAGCATAGGAAACAAGAGATACATTGTAACAATTCTAGAGAACACTATCATGGTATGTCCACTAGGTGGAGCTGGGAAGCATAGGAGACAAGAGATATATTGTAACAATTCTACAGATTGCTACCATTGTATTTCCACTAAGTGGAACTGAGGAGCATTGAAAATGACCACTAGGTGGAGCTGGGGAGCATAGGAAACAAGAGATACATTCTAACAATTCTAGAGAACGCTATCATGGTATGTCCACTGGGTGGAGCTGAGGAGCATTGAAATTAAGGGATTGAATGGAACAATTCTAGAGGACGCTAAAGGGAATTAGCAAATAAATGTAACCAATGGCTCCTCTGCTCCATCTAGATTTTTGTTGCCTAATTCATAGGCATTATTAGGGCAGTATTAGCCCAGTAGTAAAATATAATGTTATGACCACTAGGTGGAGCTGGAGAGCATAGGAAACAAGAGATACATTGTAACAAACCTAGAGAATGCTATCATGGTATATCCACTAGGTGGAGCTGAGGAGCATAAGAAATAAGGAATACCATGTAACAATTCTAGAGGGAATTAGCAAATACATGCAACTAATGGCTCCTCTGCTCCATCTAGTGGCCATAATGTGGTCTTTTACTACTGCTCATAATAAAAGATCATTTGTTCAGATGAGAAAGTAGCCTAAGGAACTTTTTTTTTGCCCTATTCATAGGCATTAATAGGGCAGTATTAGCCAAGTAGTAAAATACAATGATATGACCACTAGGTGGAGCTGTGAAGCATAGGAAACAAGAGATACATTGTAACAAACCTAGAGAATGCTGTCATGGTATGTTGACTAGGTGGAGCTGAGGAGCATTGAGAATAATTGATACAATGTAGCAATTCTAGAGAACGCTAGAGGGAATTAGCAAATAAGTGTAACCAATGGCTCCTCTGCTCCATCTAGTGGCCATAATGTGGTATTTTATTACTGCTCATAATAAAAGACCATTTGTTCAGATGAGAAAATAGTCAAAGGACCATTTTTTTTTTTTTTTTTTTTGCCTAATATATAGGCATTATTTGAGCAGTATAAGCCCAGTAGTAAAATACAATGGTATGACCACTAGGTGGAGCTGTGAAGCATAGGAAACAAGATATACATTGTAACAAACCTAGAGAATGCTACCATGGTATATCCACTAGGTGCAGCTGGGGAGCATAGGAAACAAGAGATACATTGTAACAAACCTAGAGAATGCTACCATGGTATGTCCACCTAGATGGAGCAGAGGAGCATTGAAAATAAGGGATACAATGTAACAATTCCAGAGGACGCTAAAAGGAATTAGCAAATAAATGTAACCAATGACTCCTCTGCTCCATCTCGTGGCCATAATGTGGTATTTTACTACTGCTCATAACAAAAGATAATTTGTTTTGATGAGAAAATAGCCTAAGGAACTTTTTTTTTTCCCAATTCATAGGCATTATTATGGGTAGTATAAGCCTACTAGTAAAATACAATGTTGTGACCACTAGGTGGAGCTGGGAAGCATAAGAAACAAAAGATACATTGTAACAATTCTACAGAATGACAGAAGGAATTAGCAAATAAGTGTAACCAATTGTTACTAGGAATTAGTAAATAAATATAATCAACTGCTCCACAGCTCCCGCTAGTGGCCATAATATAATATTTTACTACTGTTCATAATAAAAGACCATTTGTTCGGATGAGAAAATAGTCAAAGGACCATTTTTTTTTTTTTTTGCCCAATTCATAGGCATTATTAGGGCAGTATTAGCCCAGTAATAAAATACAATGTTATGACCACTAGGTGAAGCTGGAAAGCATAGGAAACAAGAGATATATTGTAACAAACCTAGAGAATGCTGTCAGGGTATGTCCACTAGGTTGAAAATTACCACTAGGTGGAGCTGGGGAGCATAGGAAACAAGAGATATATTGTAATAATTCTACAGATCGCTATCATCATATGTCCACTAGGTGGAGCTGAGGAGCTTTGAAAATAAGGGATACAATGTAACAATTCTAGAGGACCACTAGGTGGAGCTGGGAAGCATAGAAAACAAGAGATACATTGTAACAAACCTAGAGAATGCTGTCATGGTATGTCCACTTGGTGGAGCTGAGGAGCATTGAAAATTACCACTAGGTGGAGCTGGGGAGCATAGGAAACAAGAGATGCATTGTAACAATTCTAGAGAATGCTATCATGGTATGTCCACTAGGTGGAGCTGGGGAGCATAGGAAACAAGAGATACATTGCAACAAACCTAGAGAATGCTACCATGGTATGTCCACTAGATGGAGCAGAGGAGCATTGAAAATAAGGGATACAATGTAACAATTCCAGAGGACGCTAGAAGGAATTAGCAAATAAATGTAACCAATGACTCCTCTGCTCCATCTAGTGGCCATAATGTGGTATTTTATTACTGCTCATAATAAAAGATCATTAGTTCATATGAGAAAATAGCCTAAGTAACATTTTTTTGCCCAATTCATAGGCATTATTAGGGTAGTATTAGCCCAGTAGTAAAATACAATGTTATGACCACTAGGTGGAGCTGGGAAGCATAGGAAACAAGAGATACATTGTAACAATTCTACTGATTGCTACCATTGTATTTCCATTAAGTGGAACTGAGGAGCATTGAAAATGACCACTAGGTGGAGCTGGGGAGCATAGGAAACAAGAGATACATTCTAACAATTCTAGAGAACGCTATCATGGTATGTCCACTGGGTGGAGCTGAGGAGCATTGAAAATAAGGGATACAATGTAACAATTCTAGAGGACGCTAGAGGGAATTAGCAAATAAATGTAACCAATGGCTCCTCTGCTCCATCTAGATTTTTGTTGCCCAATTCATAGGCATTATTAGGGCAGTATTAGCCCAGTAGTAAAATATAATGTTATGACAACTAGGTGGAGCTGGAGAGCATAGGAAACAAGAGATACATTGTAACAAACCTAGAGAATGCTATCATGATATATCCACTAGGTGGAGCTGAGGAGCATAGGAAATAAGGAATACCATGTAACAATTCTAGAGGGAATTAGCAAATACATGCAACTAATGGCTCCTCTGCTCCATCTAGTGACCATAATGTGGTATTTTACTACTGCTCCTAATAAAAGATCATTTGTTCAGATGAGAAAGTAGCCTAAGGAACTTTTTCTTTGCCCAATTCATAGGCATTATTAGGGCAGTATAAGCCCAGTAGTAAAATACAATGTTATGACCACTAGGTGGAGCTGGGGAGCATAGGAAGCAAGAGATACATTGTAACATTTCTACAGAATGCTACAGGGAATTAGCAAATAAGTGTAACCAATGGTTACTAATATTAAGGGGAATTAATAAATAAATATAATTAACCCCTCCACAGCTCCCTCTAGTGGCCATATTATGGTATTTTACTACTGCTCGTAAAATAATATTTGTTCAGAAGAGAAAATATCCTAAAGTATAATCGTTTTTGCCCAATTTGTATGTAACAAATGTACATGCAGACTCGCTGGACGAATGGCTATGCACATTTTTTGATAAGTAGACCCCAACCTGTTCTGTAGTCCCCAGAGAGCCCTGGGGGGGCTTTACTCACCGGGAAGCAGATATTCTATAGCAAGGCCTGGGTAATGCAAATTTTTTTTTTTTACACATTTTTACGCGTTTTATAAATGATCTGTATTTCTATTCACAATAGGTTTTGTTCCCGCTCGTGGTTGGTTTCCGTGCCAATATTAATAAGAAGATGAATTTTTAAGCAGATCTCAAGGACCGCGAATTAAATCCGTAACCGACAAACCGCTTTGACAGCCCCCCGGCTGATGTATGCCGGCTCAGAGCGCTCAGTCAGTTCAAAGATCATTACTACAGGAAGGAGAATCTATCCTTCGGTCTTCTTCCAGGGAGCTCGGCAGAAGTGAAGGAGGTATCCCGTTCTACATTAACAAACAACGCATGCCTGCCTTTGCCTACAGTGCATTTATTTTATCAACCCGTTAAGTGAACATGCATATTCCCTCCAGGCTTATCACGTTGATGAATTTCTAAAAGGGATTAAGTGGAACATACAAATGACAGTATATCAGTGCCAATACCGATCAAAAAGATTTATGATGTTCTGTTGAGTACAAGTTCATTGCTCGCCGTGATTAATTGGAGTAATACCACGTCAACTTCGGTATAGAATGAACATCTAAATTATAAGTATACATCATGACTATAAGCACAACAACGTCAAAACACGGTTCATAAATCACGTCCCGACTTCCCTAGGGAAACAATATGTGGACCACAAGTCCGATTTATACACATTAGGAATTAAAAATGAGTGCGTGGTTGTGCCAAATTTTTTTTACCGTAACCAACTTCTCAAAGTATATCTAAACCCAAAAACAAAAAAAATTAGAAGGGTTTCTTAACCACTTGCCGACCAGTCACGTTGACTGTACTGCGGCACAGTGGCTCGTTTTCGTCTGGCAATGTAGACCTACGTCACCAGACATTCCCCTCTCTCGGCGGCGCGCGCGCTCCCGCTGTATTCAGTCACAGCGGGAGTCGGGCCAGGTGATCACCGCCGCTCTTCCCCGATCGTCGGGGAATCGAGTGTGGAGATCCGCCCACTTGTGTAAACAAAGCGGGCGGATCTCCATATTGGGCAGACTAGATGGGCCAAATGGTTCTTATCTGCCGACACATTCTATGTTTCTAAGTGACAGATTGCAGGGCTCAGCATAGATGAACCTGTGATCTGTCCATGTGTCACTCAGTCCCCTCCCCCCAGGGGCGTAACTACAGGGGTTGCAGGGGTTGCAATCGCTACCGGGCCCCATGCTCCAGGGGGCCCGGTAGCAAACCAGTGGGTGAACTTCCAGGATCGCAAAGGTCACACTTGCGACCGGACCCTGGCATTGCACCACTGTGGGGAGGCCCCAAGATTGCAGGAAGGGGGCCCACAAGATTGCAGGAAGGGGGCCCACTGCAGAACTTGTGAAAGAATCCTGCTGCGGGACCGTAATAAAAGGCCATGCAACGAGTGTAAAGAGCCCCAGGATTAGTGGGAAGAGCCCTGGGCTTGAAGGTAAGGGCCCCGGCCAGGGGTCTGGGGGGCCCTTCATGGTTTCTTGCATCAGGGCCCTGAAGGTTCTAGTTACGCCTCTGCCTCCCCCCACACACGTCAGTAAGCACCAGGCATACATTAACCCCTCTCTCTCCAATAAAAATTAACCCCTTCCCTGCCAGTGTCATTTTTACAGTAACAGTGCATATGTATAGCACTGATTACTGTAGTAATGTCACTGGTAACCCCAAAAGTGTCAAAAATGTCAGTCAGGGGTCCGATCTGTCCACCGCAATGTCGCAGTCCGGCAAAAAAAATTGCAGATCGCCGCCATTGCTCGTTAAAAAAAAACAATAAAAATGACAAAAATCTTTCCCTTAGTAAACACAATAACGTTTGCGAAAACCAATCAAAATACGCTTATTGCGATTTTTTTTTTTACCAAACATAGGTAGCAGAAAACAAATTGGCCTAAAATGTTAAAAAATTTAGATTTTTACTTTTTTTTTTTTGGGGGGGGGGGGGATTTCATATAAAAAAAATGTGAAAAATATTGTTATTTTTTCAAAATTGTCGCTCTTTTTTTGTTTATAGCGCAAAAATTAAAAATCGCACAGGTGATCAAATACCACCAAAAGAAAGCTCTGTTTGTGGGGAAAAAAGGACTTCAATTTCATTGGGGTACAGCGTCGCACGACCACGCAATTGTCCGTTAAATTCACGCAGTGCCGAATTGAAAAATAGGGCCTGGTCAGGAAGGGGGTAAAATCTTCCGGGGCTTAAGTGGATAAGTAACCACCACCCTAAAAGTACAGCGGCTGCCCACCACTGCAAGCACCAGTCTATTCATGCCGGCTCTAGTAACAAAGTCAAGAACAGGGTTTCTCAACCAGGGTTCCTCCAGAGGTTGCTAGGGGTTCCTTGAGCAATTAGAAATTGTTGATTCTCAGATAAGTAACCACCTCCCTAAAAGTAAAGAGGCTGCTCACCACTGCAAGCATCAGTCCATTCATACCGACTCCAGTAACACCGTCCAGACCAGGGTTTCTTAATCAGGGTTCCTCCAGAGGTTGCTAGGGGTTCCTCCAGAGATTGCTAGGGGTTCCTTGAGCAATGAGCAATATTTACCTCTCAGATAAGTAACCACCACCTTAAAAGTGCAGAGGCTGCCCAACACTGCAAGCACCAGTCCATTCATACCAACTCCAGTAAAACAGTCCAGACCAGGGTTCCTCCAGAGGTCGTTAGGGATTCCTTGAGCTATGAGAAATTGTTGCTTCTCAGATAAGTAAACACCACCCTAAAAGTACAGAGGCTGCCCACCACTGCAAGCACCAGTCTATTTATGCCGACTCTAGTAACACAGTCTAGACCAGGATTTCTCAACCAGGGTTCCTCCAGAGGTTGCTACGGGATTCATTGAGCAATGAGCAATTGTTGCTTTCCGGATAAGTAACCACCGCCCTAAAAGTACAGAGGCTGCCCCCCACTGCAAGCACCAGTCCATTCATACCGACTCTAGTAACATAATCTAGACCAGGGTCTCTCAACCAGGGTTCCTCCAGAGGTTGCTAGGGGTTTCTTTGAGCAATGAGCAATTGTTGCTTTCCAGATAAGTAACCACCGCCCTAAAAGTACAGAGGCTGCCCACCACTGCAAGCACCAGTCCATTCATACTGACTCCAGTAACACAGTCTTGACCAGGGTTTCTTAACCAGGGTTCCTCCAGAGGTTGCTAGGGGTTCCTTGAGCTATGAGAAATTGTTGCTTCTCAGATAAGTAACCACCACCTTAAAAGTGCCGAGGCTGCCCAACACGGCAAGCACCAGTCCATTCATACTGACTCCAGTAACACAGTCTAGACCAGGGTTTCTCAACCAGGGTTCCTCCAGAGGTTGCTAGGGGTTTCTTTGAACAATGAGCAATTGTTGCTTTCCAGATAAGTAACCACCACCCTAAAAGTATAGCGGCTGCCCTCCACTGCAAGCGCCAGTCCATTCATACCGACTCCAGTAACACAGTCTAGACCAGGGTTTCTCCCCCAAGGATTTATGGAATCCTAGGGTTCTTTCAGAGGTTGCCAGGGGTTCCTTGAGAATTGAGCAATTTTTTCCTCCCAGATAAGTAACGGCCAACCTAAAAATACAGAGGCTGCCCACCACTGCAAGCACCAGTTCATTCATACTGACTCCTGTAAAACAGTCTACACCAGGGTTCCTCCAGAGGTTGCTAGGGGTTCCTTGAGCTATGAGAAATTGTTGCTTCTCAGATAAGTAACCACCACTCTGAAAGGACAGAGGCTGCTGACCACCGCAAGCACCAGTCCATTCATACTGACTCCAGTAACACAGTCTAGACCAGGGTTTCTTAACCAGGGTTCCTCCAGAGGTTGTTAGGGGTTCCTTGAGCAATGAGCAATTGTTGCTTCTCAGATAAGTAACCACCACTCTAAAAGTACAGAGGCTGCCCACCACTGCAAGCACCAGTCCATTCCTACTGACTCCAGTAACACAGTCTAGACCAGGGTTTCTCAACCAGGGTTCCTCCAGAGGTTGCTAGGGGTTTCTTTGAGCAATGAGCAATTGTTGCTTTCCGGATAAGTAACCACCACCCTAAAAGTACAGAGGTTGCCCACCACTGCAAGCACCAGTCCATTCATACCGACTCCAGTAACACAGTCTAGACCAGGGTTTCTCCACCAAGGTTTTATGGAATGTTAGGGTTCTTCCAGAGGTTGCTAGGGGTTCCTTGAGCAATGAGCAATTTTTGCCTCTCAGATAAGTAACTACCACCCTAAAAGTACATAAGCTGCCCACCACCACAAGCACCAGTCCATTCATACCGACTCCAGTAACACAGTCTTGACCAGGGTTCCATGGAATCCTAGGGTTCTGCCAGAGGTTGCGAGTTTATTGAGCAATGAGCACTCTATGCCTCTCGGTTAAGTTCCCATTGGTCTTTTTATTTATCTGTAAGGAGTATTCTTCCCTCTGAGCATCCCACTAATGTATCATGAGTTATAGATAAGATCACTTTTAGCAGGGGTTCCCTGAGACCGGAAAAAATTGTCAATGGTTCCTCCGTTTCGAAAAGGTTGTGAAGGGCTGTACAATAGGCTAGCATTGCTTAGAGGTGGAGGCTGCTTTAGTTTTCCATTTTTCAAGTAGAGAACTTTTTCGGCAAGCACAGAAAAACGTAGAACTGAAATTTGAAACAATCCTATACGTTTTTTTATGCTTTCTTCTGTAAACTACAATGGAGCTCCTTAATATGCAATGGAGAGGAGAGAGGGTGGGTGTTTGTAGTCCAAAACAGGAGAGCAGCCTAGGGGCGACAATGCTGCTCTATTGTGGATGCAACGCAGTGAGTGAGTGTGTGTAGCTAGTCTTCCAGTAAGTCGATCTGTTTCAAAATAATGTCTGATACCAGTAAGCAGGGTCATCAGGTTCTAGGCCCCTTTCGGTCAGAACCCTACTGCAGCGATGTCTTAAGTCAATGCCCACATACACTATATTGTCAAAAGTATTGGAACACCTGTCTTTACACGCACATGAATTTTAATGGCATCCCAGTGGGGAAGGCTGGGCCAACTCAATATTGAACCCTACGGACTAAGACTGGGATGCCGATAATTTTCATGTACGTCAGGGGTTTCCAAACTATGGCCCTCCAGCTGTTCAGGAACTACAAGTCCCATGAGACATTGTAAATCTATGACATTCACATACATACCTAGGCATGATGGGAATTGTAGTTCCTGAACAGCTGGAGGACCATTGTATGGACATAGCTGATGTACATGTAAAGGCAGGTGTCCCAATACTTTTGACAATATAGTGTATAAACCAGATTGGGAGGAGCCCTAGTGCAGTTAGGGCATTGGAGCCAAACACCCACAACCAGTACAGATGTAACCAGCATGTGGAGGCCCTCTAGTGGGCTGGCGACTTTGGAGGGGTAGACCCACACACAGGAGAGCCGGCTGTGAACTTCCTGACCCTTATGGGGGTTAGGGCTAGGGTCAGTTGTGAAAGGCCTTTTAGGCCAGGCCAAGAGTTCCTTGAGTAAGGGCTCTTTGACTGAAGGGCCCCAGGAGAGGTTTGGAGCCTAGGAGGTTCCCAAGTGGAGGTGTAGGGTGAGGAGGTGACTACAAAGATACTATTCCAGTGAGTACCATTGACCCCAGATGAAGGGAAAGACTGTCAGAGGAAAGATTGTTCTGTTAAAGTGCTGCATGATGCTTTCACATGTGACTACTGCGGACCATCCACTAAATGAGATTGACTATGTATTTTCAAGCCAATACGGAATGTATGTCAATGTGATGTGAATGTTGTGGACTTTCCTTCCTTGGGAAATAAAGGTCAATGGCCAGGAATGTGGAGGCCTCTGGCCTGGAGTGGGGCACAATTTGGTAGAGGGTAAAGCCAACATCCAGTTAATTGCAAAGCCCCTCTTACAAACATTTTTAATAAATACACCCCAAAGTGTTTGCCTAGCCAAAAACGTTTTTTTTTTCTTTCTGTTTTTGGATTGAGTGGGGAAAGAATTAGAACCCTTGTTGGGTATTTACCGCTATATGGAGCTCCATTTGAGAGATTTCCCCTCACTGCCCCCACCTATAAATGGCCTTGAGGCCTTCAGGTTGCAGGCTGGTTGGTAAGTTGAGCTGGTATTTTTTTTTTGGTTTTGTTTGACATGCGTCGCTCTTCCATGTGCTCCTTGCTGCGAAGGTCAGTTATAGGTGGGGGCAGTGGCTATTTGTACTGTAGGAATACTGGTGAGTGGACGCACTGAACACCCTTGCTGCCATTGTGCTGTATGCTGTGTGTCCAGTGCGCCTCTGTGCAGGGGCAGACTGGCAACTTTTGGCCTAGAGGGCAAGTAGAAACCAGAGGCCCATGGTGCAGCGACTCAGCCCCCCTTCTCACTTTCCCTATTGCCATCCTCCTCCTGACCTCCATTCCAAGCTGAAGCCCTGCTCCAGATACTCTCTACTTACCGGCTGAATCGGGGTTCCCGACCTGGCCAGCAGAGGGCAGTTAGGGGGAGCTGGAACAGCTCGACTGGGGCTGGCCAGGGAAGATGTCTCCAGTGGGTCATGGAACTGGCCTCTGCTCAGACACAGCTTACACCATCCATGCTGTGGGGGAGGCCTGTGCTCTGTCCTTGTCTTCAACCCGCACTCAATAGGTCAGTGGCAGAGAGTTTTTTGCTTCTCTTCACCAGGAATCCTTTAGGCATGTCTGTGGCAGAAGCAGTGCAGCCTTTTTTTGGGGCATCAGAGTGGCCCAGGGGGCAATTGCTCCCCTGCCCCCTGGCCCAGTCCTCCCCTGCCCCTGTGCCTTTAAGGAGAGGTGTGTTCCCTCCAAACTCACCTGCCCTCTATCTATCCAATATAATGTATGTGCTTCCACTATGGAGGCTCTCAAACATGTATAGAGTTTGGACAGCAGATAATACTGGGGTGCCAAAAGGTGGCTTTGCAACTTATGCACGTATTTGCAAATGTGTGCAAACTAAACTCCTGGTTTTAACGCATACTGTTAATTTGGTTGGTTGCAGACTGGTTGGTAAGTTGAGCTGTGAGTTTTCTTTGGTTTTGTTTAACATCAGAAATCTAAGCTGATATTCTGAGTAACAACCAGCAGAATAGGAAGGCTCAAGGCTGATCATGACAAACCAGGTGATTGTAGTTTATTAGCCTTGTTCCTTAAAGTGTTGGAGAACTCAAGTCCTAACCTGTTGATCGGGCAAAGGCGAAACATCCAGGAGCCTCTTAAACACTTCTGATTAGGGCAGGTGTGCACAGCAGAAACCTACTGTGAGTTGACGTTCTGAGTAACAACTAACAGATGGTGAAGGTTTAAGGCTGATCATATCAAGCTGGGAGATTTTAGTTTAGTAGCCTTGTTCTTCAAAGTGCTGAAGAACTCAAGTTCTAACCTGTTAATCGGGCACAGACAGAACGTCCAGGAGTCTCTTAAACGCTGCTGATTAGGGCAGGTGTTCACATCAGAGACCAGAGCTGACGTTCTGCGTAACAACCAGCAGATGGTGAAGGTTTAAGGCTGATCATAACAAACTGGGAGATAGTCGCCTTGTTCCTCAAAGTGTTGAAGAACTCAAGTCCTTACCTATTGATCGGGCACAGGCAGAACGTCCAGGAGTCTCTTAAACACTAATGATTAGGGCAGGTGTGCACATCAGAGATCAAGAAATGGCACACTGAAGAACAATGAGCAGATGGTAAAGGCTAAAGACCAATCATGACAAACTGGGAGATTGTATTTTTTTTTTTTTTAAATAGACTTTATTGAAAGAAAAAGAACATATAAAAAAAGCAAATGAACAACATTTTTGGTGTGCAAAACAACAGTTGCAGATAAAACAACAATTGCAGTTGCAGATATCACCAATACCTAATCAAACAGATGAAAGAGAAATGAGTCATGGAGGAAACTATAACAGTGGTATGGTTGGATGGATCTAAGCAAATAGACCACGGACGTGGTCGGGAAGTTGTGGCGGGGGGGGGGTGGATGGGTCTATAAGCCTTAGTCCTACAGTAGATGACCGCTAACTGGTAGCATAGTAAGTGAAAGTTCCATTATAGGACTCCAATATTTTGCCACGTGTTAGCGTTGTCATAAAGTCCTGCCACTTAGTAAAGAAACGTTCTTTTGATGTCTTTAGATTGAAATCCGTGTTGATCTGGTCCTTGTGGAGGAGACTAAAAAGCTGTCCTTTCACTTGGGTAATAGAAGGACAGATCGGCCATATTGTCATGGACTTGCAATAGTTTGGCAAATCTTACCTGTCCCATCATGTCTGTATTAGAGGTCAGACTGCACTTCTGGTTCCTTTTTATCATCTCTCCTTCCTGTTCCTGCCCCACCCAGGTCATCACAGGAAGTCTATATTAACCAGTGCACTGCAGGTCTGCTTTGCTGTTCAACAGTGTTAAGTTTCCTTTTTCCTGTTTGCCGTGTGCTTGAACTACTCTTCTGTGTACCGACTTTGGCTTGTCTCTGACTATTCCTGTTTGCCTGTTACCCTGACCTTTGGCCTGTCCCTTGACTACCCTTGTCTGCCTGTTACCCCGACCTCGGTTTACCCATCACCATTCTGTGTGTCCTGAGTGGCTGCTTCCCTTCTCTCCCTACAGAGCGTGACCTGGGGGACCCCAGGGGCCGCGACCTGGGCCCAGCTTCAGCCAAGTCCATCCTCACCACTAGAGGCTCTGGTGAACACCTGCTGGGTCTTAGACTCCGCGCCCTGGGGAATCTTGGGCTCATGTTCCGGTCCATCCGCAGCAGTCTGCTATTGGGTTCACTTCCTTGCACTGCGCCCCTGCCTCCAACAGGGTGCAGTTGTCACCTGGCCACAGGTGACCTGACACATATCCAGTTGGAGAGGATAGCCCTCCGAGCTATCAACAGGCAAGTCAGGATCCAGGTGTAAGGATGGAGGGAGAGCCTTTCGGACCATACCTGAAGTTGTTTGTCCCAATAACCGAATATCAGCAGAAGAGGGTCCTTGGGAACTTGTAGGAGCATGATTCCATTTATGAAAGATAGGACTTGGGGGAGATTGTATTTTAGTAGCCTACTTACTCAAAGCGTTGAAGAACATCATGACGTAAGATCCCACTTGTACCTGTTTACTTCCAATTACGAAAGGTGAAGTGATCCATGGTTGTAGCTGGTTATCCTAGGCTGAATGAAGTGCAACAAAGCCACTGATCTGACCATCCCATGCCACAATCAGGTGGATTCCCGTACTTATGCATGCAATGGATGGATCTTCTCTACTTTACTTTGCCTTTCAAAGCAAGTCTGACTGATTGAGCAATTTGTCCATTTGATTTCAGATTGTTAGAACTGAAAACTGTATGTTGGTAATGATAGGCTTTAGTAAACCTTTAAAAAATCCTGTTGAGGCAAACTGAGGACCATTGTCTAATTTAAACTCAATATCGAGAAAAGAATTGCTTTCAATTCCTTGATAACAGAAGATGTCAATGCAATCTTTTAATAAAAAGGAAAAAAAAATTGCAGTAACGGTTCTATAACAAGAATATTAACTGTGGCTTATACAAAAAAAGAAATTATGTAACTTTTTGAAATGGTGTGATGGTATGTGGGATGTTCGGTTCCTTCACGTTTAAGTTCCCTCAAGTTCAAAGCATGGTTCCGCACACAAAGTAGACATTCTTATTTTTTGCATTTTGCTGCATGTATTTAGCATATTTGTTTTATGAAACAACCGAAACATCACCTTTGAACATCAAATCATCCAATTATTTTCAAAATTAAAAAAATTTAATATATTGCTGGGGCTTTACGGGGCCCCTTTAAAATAAATAGGAAACCAACACACACAGGGCATTTGCCGAGCTTGATTAACCACTTTACCACCGGAGGATTTCGCTGTCTTACGTCCAGGCCACTTTTTGCGATTCAGCACTGTGCAACTTTAACTGACAATTGCGTGGTCGTGCAACGCCGTACCCAAACAAAATTTACGTCCTTTTTTTCCCACAAACAGAGCTTTCTTTTGGTGGTATTTGATCACCTGTGCGATTTTTACTTTTTGCGCTATAAACAAAAAAAGAGCATCAATTTTGCAAAAATAAAAATATTTTTCACATTTTTTTATATGAAATTCCCCCCCAAAAAATGTAAAAATCAAAATTTTTTAACATTTTTGGCCAATTTGTTTTCTGCTACATATGTTTGGTAAAAAAAATTGCAAAAAGCGTATTTTGATTGGTTTGCGCAAAAGTTATTGCTTTACTAACTAAGGGAAAGATTTGTCATTTTTGGTGTTTTTTTTTAACGCATAATGGCGGCGATCTGCGATTTATTTTGCGGTACTGCGACATTGCGGCGGACAGATCGGACCCTTGACTGACATTTTTGACACTTTTGGGGGTACCAGTGACATTACTGCAGTAATCAGTGCTATACATATGCACTGTTACTGCAAAATGACACTGGCAGGGAAGTGGTTAACTTTATTGGGGAAGGAGGGGTTAAGTGTGTCCCTAGGGGCGTGCTTCTTACTGTGATTGGACATGGCTACTGGTGTAGGAACAGTGATCAACGGTCCTACATAGTAGAACCGTATGATCACCATTCCTACACAGGGGAGAATGACAGGCGGCTTTGTTTACATCAGCCGCCTGCCTTTCTCCCTTCACGGAGGACGATCGCGAGTGACCGGCGGACATCGGGTCCACCGGTCACATGCACGGACTTCCCAGGGAACGAGCCGGGGTGGGCGCGCAACTCAGTGGGCACACGCTCACCCGCTATTGGCTCACAAGCAAGTGACAGGCTAGTGACGTATATATGTCACTTTGCCTGGCCGGGGCTGACCGCCGCAGTATATGTACTTGCGGCGGTCAGCAACCGGTTAAAGTGTTAGTGCATAAACTACAATGAGAAAACCCGGTAAGTGAACACAAAAAAGGTGCATGTGAACACACACACAAAAATGCACTTAGGGGTGTGCGTTGTCCACCCCCCGAAGGGGTAGGACCTCTACCTTGATCCCCCGGGGCGCAAGGCTCCTGACAGGGACAAAGGGTTTCCAATGGTCTGCCTAGCCAGAAGGCCGGGCAGACCCCTTTCTTCTGGGCAGCCGATGCCTCACCCGAATACTAGGTCAAGGGGCTCTCCCATAGAGAGACCCCCCCCCAGGGACAGAGGAGGAAGAAACCAGAAGGTCTGGCAGACCTTGTTCTTCTGGGCAGCCGAAGCCGCACCTAAATACTAGGTCGAGGGGCTCTTCCAAAGAGAGACCCCCCAGGGACAGAGGAGGAAGAAACCAGAAGGCCTGGCAGACCTTGTTCTTCTGGGCAGCCGAAGCCTCAGCCAAATACTAGGTCAAGGGGCTATCCTGAAGAGAGACCCTCCCAGGGACAGAGGAGGAAGAAAGCAGAAGGCCACACATCCTCCCCCTGGACTTCAGGGCAAGCCCGAGGACTCACACCCTCCATCCTAGTGAGAAAAAAAAACACACACATAAGTGAAAGGTGACAAACGTGGGAGAAAATAAATAAATAAGTGGCCAATCCATGCATGGTGCACCGGCCGGGCCCTGAGGGCTTTAATGTGGGTAAACTTGAAGCAAGTGTAAGTGAGCCCTTACGAAAAAAAAGTTATTGCCAGTGGCCCACTGGGGTAGCGTTAGATACACTTGTGGTGGGGGGGGGCATCAAAATAGGTTTAACTGACCGCCCCTCTTAAGGTGCAAAGGCAGCGTAATGGAGATGTTCACATGCCAGTCACCCAACAACTATCCCTTCTGTTATATCCAGCATGTAGGCAAGCTCCAAATCCGAGGCACCCAATTAGGGAGTGACCACAGTATTAATTGATGTAATCATCTGGTCTTTTGCATAATGCATATACACTATATTACCAAAAGTATTGGGACGTCTGCCTTTACACACACATGAACTTTAGTGGCATCCCAGTCTTAGTCCGTAGGGTTTGATATTGAGTTGGCAAACCCTTTGCAGCTATAACAGTTTCAACTCTGGGAAGGCTGCCCACAAGGTTTAGGAGTGTGTCTATGGGAATGTTTAACCATTCTTCCAGAAGCATATTTGTGAGATCAGGCACTGATGTATGACGAGAAGTCATGGCTCACAGTCTCCGCTCTAATATATCCCAAAGGTGTTCTATCAGGTTGAGGTCAGGACTTTGTGCAGTTCAGTCAAATTCCTCCACCCCAAACTTGCTCATCCATGTCTTTATGGACCTTGCTTTGTGCACTGGTGTGCAGTCATGTTGGAACAGGAATGGGCCATCCACAAAATGTTCCCACAAAGTTGGGAGCATGAAATTGTCCAACATGTCTTGGTATGCTGACGTCTTACGAGTTCCCTTCACTGGAACTAAGGGGCCAAGCATAAGCCCTGAAAAACAACCCCACACCATAACCCCCCCTCCACTAAATGATTGGGACCAGTGCACAAAGCAAGGTCCTGTCCTGTCTGTCCTGCTTCAGAATAAATTAGGGGCCAATCAAACGCCTCCCTGATGGTAGGACATGATGGAGAAGTATCTGCCTGTATTTCATAGCATTGAGGACACCATTTATCCTGACCAAATCTCCATTTGCAAAAATACAGCCCCAAACTTGCAAATAACCTCCACCATGCTTCACAGTTGGATGCAGACACTCATTATTGTACCATTCTCCAGCCCTTCCCCCAGCAAACTGCCTCCTGCTACAGCCAAATATTTCACGTTTTGACTCATCAATCCAGAGCACCTGCTGTCATTTTTTTGCACCTCAGTTCTTATGAGTTCCTACATAGTTGAGTCACTTAGCCTTGTTTCCACGTTGGAGGCTTTTTGGCCACCATTCTTCCATGAAGACGACTTCTGGCCAGACTTCTCTGCACAGTAGATGGGTGTACCTGGGTCCCACTGATTTCTTCCAGACTTCTCCGGACAGTAGATGGGTGTACCTGAGTCCCACTGATTTCATCCAGACTTCTCCAGACAGTAGATGGGTGTACCTGAGTACCACTGATTTCATCCAGACTTCTCCAGACAGTAGATGGGTGTACCTGAGTCCCACTGATTTCATCCAGACTTCTCCAGACAGTAGATTGTTATACCTGAGTCCCACTGGTTTCTTCCAGACTTCTCTGGACAGTAGATGGGTGTACCTGAGTCCCATTGATTTCATCCAGACTTCTCCAGACAGTAGATGGTTATAACTGAGTCCCACTGATTTCTTCCAGACTCCTCCAGACAGTAGATGGGTGTACCTGGGTCCCACTGGTTTCTTCCAGACTTCTCTGGACAGTAGATGGGTGTACCTGGGTCCCACTGGTTTCTTCCAGACTTCTCTGGACAGTAGATGGGTGTACCTGAGTCCCACTAGTTTCTTCCAGACTTCTACAGACAGTAGATGGGTGTACCTGGGTCCCACTGGTTTCTTCCAGACTTCACTGGAAAGTAGTTAGGTGTATCTGGGTCCCTCTGATTTCTTCCAGACTTCTCTGGACAGTAGATATGTGTATCTGGGTCCCACTGGTTTCTTCCAGACTTCTCTGGACAGTAGATGGGTGTACCTGAATCCCACTTGTTTCTTCCAGACTTCTCCAGACAGTAGATGGTTGTACCTCGGTCCCACTGGTTTCTTCCAGACTTCTCCAGACAGTAGATGCGTGTACCTGGGTCCCACTGGTTTCTTCCAGACTTCTCCAGACAGTAGATGTGTGTACACTGGTTTCCAGTCTTGTCTGAACAGTAGAAGGGTGTTCCTGGGTCCCACTGGTTTCTTCCAGACTGCTCTGGACAGTAGATTGGTGTACATTGGTTTCCTGACTTGTCTGAACAGTAGAAGGGTGTGCCTGGGTCCCAATGGTTTCTTCCAGACTTCTCTGGACAGTAGATGGGTGTACACTGGTTTCCAGACTTGTCTGAACAGTAGATGGGTGTACCAGGATCCCACTGGTTTCTTCCAGACTTCACTGGAAAGTAGATAGGTGTATCTGGGTCCCTCTGATTTCTTCCAGACTTCTCTGGACAGTAGATAGGTGTATCTGGGTCCCACTGGTTTCTTCCAGACTTCTCCAGACAGTAGATGGGTGTACACTGGTTTCCAGACTTGTCTGAACAGTAGATGGGTGTACCAGGATCCCACTGGTTTCTTCCAGACTTCACTGGAAAGTAGATAGGTGTATCTGCGTCCCTCTGATTTCTTCCAGACTTCTCTGGACAGTATCTAGGTGTATCTGGGTCCCACTGGTTTCTTCCAGACTTCTCTGGACAGTAGATGGGTGTACCTGAGTCCCACTGGTTTGTTCCAGACTTCTCCAGACAGTAGATGGGTGTACCAGGGTCCCACTGGTTTCTTCCAGACTTCTCCAAACAGTAGATGGGTGTACACTGGTTTCCAGTCTTGTCTGAACAGTAGAAGGATGTGCCTGGGTCCCACTGGTTTCTTCCAGACTGCTTTGGACAGTAGATTGGTGTACATTGGTTTCCTGACTTGTCTGAACAGTAGAAGGGTGTGCCTGGGTCCCAATGGTTTCTTCCAGACTTCTCTGGACAGTAGATGGGTGTACACTGGTTTCCAGACTTCTCTGGACAGTAGATGGGTGTATTGGGGTCCTACTGGTTTCTTCCAGACTTCTCCAGACAGTAGATGGGTGTACACTGGTTTCAAGACTTGTCTGAACAGTAGAAGGGTGTGCCTAGGTCCCAATGGTTTCTTCCAGACTTCTCTGGACAGTAGATGGGTGTACACTGGTTTCCAGACTTGTCTGAACAGTAGATGGGTGTACCGGGGTCCCTCTGGTTTCTTCCAGACTTCTCCAGACAGTAGATGTGTGTACACTGGTTTCCAGTCTTGTCTGAACAGTAGAAGGGTGTGCCTGGGTCCCACTGGTTTCTTCCAGACTGCTCTGGACAGTAGATTGGTGTACACTAGTTTCCAGACTTGTCTGAACAGGTGTACCGGGGTCCCGCTGATTTCTTTCAGTCTTCTCTGGACAGTAAATGGGTGTACACTGGTTTCCAGACTTGTCTGAACAGTAGATGAGTGTTCAAGCGTCCCCCTGGTTTTTTCCAGACTTCTCCGGACAGTAGATGTGTGTACCTGGGTGAGTCCCACTGGTTTCCACCATTTCTGTGCTGATGGCACTGCTGGACATCTTCCGATATCAAAGGAAGGGAAGTAAGCATAATGTGTCTTTCATCTGCTGCATTAAGTTTCCTTGGCCAAACACTGCGTCTATGCTCCTCAACGGTTCCCGTTTCTTTGTGCTTCTGCCAAAGAGCTTGGACAGCACATTTTGAAACTCCAGTCTGCTTTAAAATCTTTGCCTGGGAGAGACCTTGCTGATGCAGTATACCTACCTTGTGTATTGTAGCTGTTCTCAGTCTTACCATGGTGTATGGCCTGTGACATAAAACTGTCTTCTACAACCTTACTTTACTAGCAGAATTTGGCTGTTCCCCACCCAATTTTAAGCCTCCTACACATCTGTTTCTGTAATGACTGTTTCAACTTACATATGAAATTGATGATCATTAGCACCTGCTTGGTATAATTGGTTAACCATACACCTGACTCTCTGACTTTGTGCAAGTGTAAGAAATGATGCTGGATTGAAGTCAATGGGTGATCACACCAAATATTCATTTGATTTTGATTTTTCTTCTGCTCGCTCACATTACATTTCGAAAAATTATAAAATTAAACAAATTAAAATATATATTTTTTCCCAACTGGACCACATGTTTCAGCTGACACACTCTTGTACAGTGGACACGAGGATGCTGGAAAACGGATATAAACTGATGACTCGATGGTACAGAGTCCCCACACGCCTAGCACAGATTTACCTTGATCTGTCGGGCCGATGCTGGAGGGCTGGTGGACAGTGTGGCACTTACCTCCATGTGTGGTTGGAGTGCCCCTTGATACAACCCTTGTGGCAGGATGTCCATGCCCAGATCTTATCAATCCTTGATGTAGACATACCCAATATGCCAGAGCATTTTCTGCTTCATGTGCCCTGCATTCCTCTTAGTCACTACAAAAAGAGTGTCCTCCCACATCTCCTGAATGCAGCTCGCCATTTGCTCCCGATATATTGGAAGAGACAACAAACTCCCTGGTCGGGCTGCCAGGATAAAAATGGTTAACAACATTATGGACGCGGAGGAGTGGATGGCCAGGTGCAGGGATCGCTATAGTAAATTTTTTTGACAAATGGGCGACTTGGATGCATTACGTGTCCGGTACTGTTGGGGAATCTTGACCTTGATTCCACAGATTCTCGCTTACCACTCCTAGTTTTCCTGCTGCCTTCAGGCCAGCCATTTCCCTGAGACCCCAGGGTGTGCTCTCTTATTGTCCTTACTGATAACTGGGGTAGCTAGGCCCACAGTTTACCTCCCACTTACACACCTCTGCATAGGAGTCTACATTGTTATGTGAATTCCCACCATGGAACCACCACCACCTGTCACGTAGCTGGCTCGCTCATCGCTCTCCAGCTGACACGTTTCAAAAAATTCATGATATTGTTTTCTGAGGAGTCAATGTACCCTTTTTCTTTACTTTTATCTTTGTCCTGTTTCCTTTACGCCTACTCTCTATCTTCTTCCTTTTACCATTTCTCCCCTATTCCTCCACTTTCCTCCTTGAATCGCGAATCGTGCGTTTCAATGTTCTTCTATGGAAGAGTAGCGGACCCCTGGAACCCCCTAGAGCCTAGTGATGACCCTCAGAGGCAGAGAAGGCCTACATACCTCCTGTGGGTGTGGATAGTCAGGCATGGTGGGTAGTGATGCAGGTAAAAGAAACGATGGGCGCCAGTCACTTTTATGCTGAAGTAACAAAAGGTTTATTTCTTCTCAACAGGACAAGAATAAAGTGGGGGAGAGAGGGGTGGGGCTCAGGACACCCTTGGAGAACAGTCTATTAGGCAGACTCCAATTACAAAAAGACAGATACTCAGACGGCGCTACCTTGAGATTCATTCAGTATCCATAAATCTTCACATTGATCTGGGAGGCAACTCCTCTCCACCAGATTCAATCTCTTTTGTGGTCTGTACTGCCTGGACAGCTGTCTTCCATACGAAACCGGCAGATTACTCACACAGGTTACTGGATGTCTGTGGATGTTCTTTTCCATGTGGGTCGCTGGCTCTCCTCAGCAGAATCCCAGGCATGTGACTAGGCCCCAGGCTTCAGGCGGGAAGAGAACGATTATTGGACCTCCCCTCGGTTAAATACTCTCTCCCAGAATGCCGCAGCCATACTGTAATTGGCTGAGAGACACATGGACATTAACAGTTTGTTTAACTGTAATTCTCACTCTAGTGTCAGAGGCAACAGTGTCACCTACTGACAGAAGGGAGAAACGCAGTCAAACCCAGATTATGAGAGGAAGTTCAATTGACCACAGTAAAATTATAGCCAAGCTAGTTACTGCCCAGCAACTAAATTTCAGTAGCAACCCTGCATTAAGACAAGGGTGCTACAGAAGTAAAAATGCTCCAAATATGCCCAAATCTGCCCGGTTTGAGCTAAAAGGAAAGCTCCAGAACTTTTTTGAGCTTCAGGCTTCAGGCGACTTGGAGTGGAGATGTGAACCATCTCCATAGAGAGTCATTGATTATTTCTCCTCCAGCGTTTTGTAGCTTCAAGCTACAAAACGCTCAGGTGTGAATGGGGCCTGAGCCTAGAATACCTCTCTTACTGTTAGTCCAATGTAGGCCGTGGCAGGCATATACTTGAGCATCGTCTCCGCCAGTTGTTATGTGTTTCTGTAGCGGTAGACTGTTGTCATACTCTTAAGGGCTTACATGGCCAAGTTGTACCACATTATGGCTCTTTTGCCTTTATGGCTTTTTTGCTTTGTTATTTCTTACTTACCTGTATTGTTGTTATTCTCTCTGCATTAAAATAAAATAAAGATTACTAAAAATACCGTATATACTCGAGTATAAGCCAAGTTTTTCAGCATGTTTTTCAGGCTGAAAAAGCCCCCCTCGGCTTATACTCGAATCACTGTCTTTTTAAAAATGGCGCCACCCGGCGCCGACATATCACCGCGCATGCGCCAAATGCCCAGGAATAGCCGAATGTGTACGAGCTTTCCCGAGCATCGGCGACGCATTCGCAGTGACGTATTGGTGCCGGGCGGCGTGATTTTTAAATCGAATGCGCCTCACTGACAGGTAAGTGAGACTCCTCCGCAGCCCCTGCATTTCCTCATGCAGTGCCGCAGGCATGGTACGGGACATTCTCCTGTACCATGCCCACAGCACTACATCTCCTGTGCCATGCCTGTACATACTGTGCCATGCCTGTACATACTGTGCCATGCCTATACCTACTGTGCCATGCCTGTACATATTGTGCCATGCCTATACCTACTGTGCCATGCCTGTACCATCACCTGTGCTATGCCTATACCATCACCTGTGCTATGCCTATACCATCTCCTGTACCATAACCTGTGCCATGCCTGTACCATGACCTTTGCCATGCCTGTACCATGACCTGTGCCATGCCTATACCATCACCTGTGCCATGCCTATACCATCACCTGTGCCATACCTATACCATCACCTGTGCCATGCCTATACCATCTCCTGTACCATGACCTGTGCCATGCCTGTACCATGACCTTTGCCATGCCTGTACCATGACCTGTGCCATACCTATACCATCACCTGTGCCATGCCTATACCATCACCTGTGCCATGCCTATACCATCTCCTGTACCATGACCTGTGCCATGCCTGTGCCATGCCCTTACCATGACCTGCACCATTTCCTGTACCATGTCCGCAGCCCCTGTTTTGTGTCTCGTGGTGGTCCAGTTGGGTCCAGTAGCTGCTGCATTTCCCACCCTAGCCTTCTACTCGAGTCAATAAGTTTTCCCACTTTTTTGTGGTAAAATTAGGGGCCTCGGCTTATATTCGGGTCGACTTATACTCGAGTATATACGGTATATATTTTTGAAGGCGTTCTTACTTTACATAATTTCTTCACACCTGCCAAAAACCTTTGCACAGTACAGTATATCAGTATAGGGTTATATAAAAATATATATTTGGAACAAAAGCTTTGCTAGATGCAACCATATGTCACGTACGGATGCAGCTCTAGACTTATGATGGTTCAAGACTGCAAGGGAAATTCTGTAAGTTATTTTTATAGTGAATGTGTTATGTGATCCCTAATTAGACTTTACACCCATCCTCCTTTATTGATGGTGAGATGCTACTTGCCCTGAGGTCACAGCAAATGACCTTCAGGTGGAATAATCGGCCACACTGAGATGTCCCAATCTACTTAATTGTTTTTAATTTTCTAGGAACATTCACCTTAGCCCCATCTCTTTCTCCAGGGTGTTAACCACTTAAACCCCGGAGGATTTGGCTGCTCAAAGACCAGGCCCTATTTTGCGATTCTGCACTGCGTGATTTTAACGGACAATTGCGCAGTCGTGCGACGCTGTACCCAAATTAAATTGATGTCCTTTTTCTCCCACAAACAGAGCTTTCTTTTGGTGGTATTTGATCACCTGTGCGATTTTTACTTTTTTCGCTATAAACAAAAAAAGAGCGACAATTTTGAAAAAATAACAATATTTTTCACATTTTTTTATATGAAATGCTCAAAAAAATGTAAAAATCAAAATTTTTTAACATTTTAGGCCAATTTGTTTTCTGCTACATATTTTTGGTAAAAAAAAAATCGCAATAAGCGTATTTTGATTGGTTTGCGCAAAAGATATTGTGTTTACTAACTAAGGGAAAGATTTGTCATTTTTAGTGTTTTTTTTTTAACTAGTAATGGCGGCGATCTGCGATTTTTTTTGCGGGACTGCGACTTTGCAGATCGGACCCTTGACTGACATTTTTGACACTTTTGGGGGTACCAGTGACATTACTACAGAAATCAGTGCTATACATATGCACTGTTACTGTAAAAAGGACACTGGCAGGGAAGGGGTTAACTTTATTCGTGATGAGTGGGTTAAATGTATCCCTGGTTGTTCTGCCTGTAGGGGGCTGACTGCCGCAGTAAATAGTCGTGCGGCGGTCAGCAAGCGGTTAAAGAATTTGGATTTTTTTAGGGTTACAACCACTTAAAGCTTCTTTCACACGGTCCGCCTCTGTAGGCGGATCCGTGCTGCTCAGCGGGGGGATCGATACACAGATCCCCCGCTGAGCAGGAAGGTGACAGCTTCCTCTCCGCTCTGTGTGCGGAGAGGGAGGTATCAGAGCCCCATGCATCTCTATGGGGGAATCGGATGAGAAGGGACTGCCTCTCATCCGATCCCATCCGATCCCATCCCCTGGACGGGATGTGGATGGCAGCGGGTGTCAGCGGAGATGTCTCCGCTGACATCCGCTGCCCCATAGGGATGCATGGAGGATCCGATCAGATCCGCCTAAAAAACTGACAGGCGGATCTGATCGGACCGCCCGTGTGAAAGGACCCTTAACCACTTCAGCTCCGGAAGGTTTTACCCCCTGAATGATCCGGCCATTTTTTGCGTTTCGGCACTGAATTACTTTAACCTCCCTGGTGGTCTGATTATGTCCAGATTTCTGTGCTAAAAGCGGTACATTGTTTTGCATAGAAATCTGTTGTTTTAAATTTTAAAACTCCCCTTCCCCTGCGAATCCCCGCCATCCTCCCCTGTCGTCCTTTCCCGCCGTCCTCCCCCGTCGTCCTTTCCCACCATCCTCCCCCGCCATCCTCCCCCACCGTCCTTTCCCACTGTCCTCCCCCGTCGTAATTTCCTGCCTTCCTCCCCCGCCGTCCTTTCCCGCCATCCTCCCCAGCCATCCTCCCCCGCCATCCTCCCCCGCCGTCCTTTCCCGCCATCTTCCCCCGCCGTCCTTTCCCGCCGTCCTCCCCCATCGTCCTTTCCCGCCATCCTCCCTCACTGTCCTTTCCCGCTGTCCTCCCCCGTCGTCCTTTCCCGCCGTCCTCCCCCGCCATCCTTTCCCGCTGTCCCCCCCGCCGTCCTCCCCCGTCATCCTTTCCCGCCGTCCTCCCCCCGCCGTCCTTTCCCGCCGTCCTTTCCCGCCGTCCTCCCCGCTGTCCTCCCCCGCCGTCCTTAACCGCCGTCCTTTCCCGCCACCCTCCCCCGTCGTCCTTTCCCGCCGCCCTCCCCATCATCCTTTCCCGCCGTCCTCCCCCCGCTGTCCTTTCCCGCCACCCTCCCCTGTCCTTTCCCGCCATCCTCCCCCGTCGCCCTTTCCCGCTGTCCTCCCCCGCCGTCCTCCCCCGCCATCCTCCCCCGCTGTCCTTTCCTGCCATCCTCACCCGCCATCCTTTCCTGCCGTCCTCCCCAATCGTCCTTTCCCGCTGTCCTCCCCTGCCGTCCTTTCCTGCCGTCCTCCCCCACCGTCCTTTCCCGCCGTCCTCCCCCACCATCCTCCCGCCGTCCTCCCGCTGTATGCTCGGCCGATGCTGGCACCTGTCTTCCAGTAACCTCCCTGCAAGCGTTGCGATGCAGGGGGGAGGAACCGGTGGCAATTTAAAAAATGTAAATACACCAAATAACATAAAAGAAAGCTGTGATCCTAACGGATTACACACTGTGATCCTAATGGATTATCATGCCATTTCACCACAGGATTTCCCCTGGTGGCTTTTCCAGTGCCCTGCCTGTGCTTTTCCAGTTCTTTGTGCCTGGAAAACAGAGAACGACCATGGCGTCCAAAAAGCGTTCTTTTTTGTGCAAAGGCGCTTTTAGACGAACTGGAAAACAGCAACAGCGAAACGGATTTACTTGAAGAACTGAGAGATAGCGATTGGTGGGAAAATTGGTCATCAGGTACGGAAAGTGAGGACAGCGACGATTCTGATGTCTCTTTCAGGCACATCGCTCCATTGGAAATTCTGAAGAATCATTTGATATCCTTCCCAAATTCCACAAGCTATGTGCTCCTCCAATGACATGGCTCTTTACCCATGTGATCGGCTGTGTCCAATCACAGCCTCTCACATGTAAATGAGGAAGTGCCGTTTACCGGCTCTCCTCGCCTCACACTGTCAGAGTGTGTGGCGAGGAGAGCTGATCAGCAGCTCCTCCTCAGAGGAAAGAGCAGGAAAGGTTAATCATGGCATTGATCATCAGTGCCCTGATTACAGTAAACTACAATAGTGCCCAAAAAGTGCCCAATCAATGCCCATCAGTGACATCAATCGTTGCCCACAGTGACCTCTATAAGTGTTGTCAGTCAGTGCCCATCAGTGTCTGCTCATCTGTGCTGCCCATCAGTGCCCATCAGTGCCGTCTGTCAGTGCTCATCAATGTTGTCTGTCAGTGCCGTCCATAAGTGCCCATCAGTGCTGTCCATCAGTGCCCATCAGTGCCACCTATCAGTGCCCCCCAGCGTAGCCTATAGGTGCCACCTATCAGTGCTCATCAGTGCCACCTATCAGTGCGGCATATTAGTGCCTCCTCATCAGTGCCCATACGTGCCACCTCATCAGTGCCCATACATGCCACCTCATCAGTGTCCATCAGTGCCACCTATCAGTGCTCATCAGTGCCGCCTCATCAGTGCACATCAGTGAAGGAGAAAAATTACTTATTTACAAAATTTACTGACAAAAATTAAGAAACACTTTTTTTTCAAAATTTTTTCTTTTTTTTCTTTTTTTTTTTTAGTAAAAAATAAAAACCCAGTGGTGATTAAATACCACCAAAAGAAAGCTCTATTTGTGTGGAAAAAAATGATAAAAATGTAATTTGGGTACAGCGTTGCATGACCGCGCAATTGTCATTTAAACTGTGACAGCGCTGAAAGCTGAAAATTGGCCTGGGCAGGAAGGGGGTGAAAGTGCCCGGTATTGGGGGGGGGGGCAGGAAGAGGGGTGAAAGTGCCCGGTATTGGGGGGGCAGGAAGGGGGGTGAAAGTGTCTGGTATTGGGGGGTCAGGAAGGGGGGTGAAAGTGCCTGGTATTGGGGGGTCAGGAAGGGGGGTGAAAGTGCCCGGTATTGGGGGGGCAGGAAGGGGGGTGAAAGTGTCCAGTATTGGGGGAGCAGGAAGGGGGGTGAAAGTGCCCGGTATTGGGGGGAGCAGGAAAGGGTGAAAGTGCCCGGTATTGGGGGGAGGGAAGGAAGGGGGGGTTAAAGTGCCCAGTATTGGGGGGCAGGAAGGGGGGTGAAAGTGCCTGGTATGGGGGGGTCAGGAAGGGGGGTGAAAGTGCCCGGTATTGGGGGGGGCAGGAAGGGGGGTGAAAGTGTCCAGTATTGGGGGGGCAGGAAGGGGGGTGAAAGTGCCCGGTATTGGGGGGAGCAGGAAAGGGTGAAAGTGCCCGGTATTGGGGGGGCAGAAAGGGGGTGAAAGTGCCCGGTATTGGGGTGGCAGGAAGGGTGGTGAAATTGCCCGGTATTGGGGGGGCAGGAAGGGGTGAAAGTGCCCGGTATTGGGGGGGACAGGACGGGGTGAAAGTGCCCAGTATTGGGGGGGCAGGAAGGGCGGTGAAAGTGCCCGGTATTGGGGGTCAGGAAGGGGGGTGAAAGTGCCCAGTAGGCAAGTGGCTAAAGTAAGACCCGGTGTTATTTTCGGGGAAACTCTGTAACAAATGGATACAGTGTTGTGACACAACTCAAATTGTTCCATAAACACTTGTGGAACAGTGGTATTGGGGGGGGGGGGGAGGCAGGAAGGAGGGTGAAAGTGCCCGGTATTGGGGGGGGGCAGGAAGAGGGGTGAAAGTGCCCAGTAGGCAAGTGGCTAAAGTAAGACCCAGTGTTATTTTCGGGGAAACTTGGTAACAAATGGATTCAGTGTTGTGACACAACTCAAATTGTTCCATAAACACTTATGGAACAGGGGTATTGGGGGGGGCAGGGAGGAGGGTGAAAGTGCCCGGTATTTGGGGGGGGGCAGGAAGGGGGGTGAAAGTGCCCGGTATTGGGGGGGCAGGAAGGGATGAAAGTGCCCAGGATTGGGGGTGCAGGAAGGAGGGTGAAAGTGCCTGGTATTGGGGAGGCAGGAAGGGGGAGAAAGTGCCCGGTATTGGGGGGGCAGGAAGGGGGTGAAAGTGCCCGGTATTGGGGGGGCAGGAAGGGGGTGAAAGTGCCCAGTATTGGGGGGGCAGGAAGGAGGGGGAAAGTGTCCGGTATGGGGGGGCAGGAAGGGGGTGAAAGTGCCCAAGATTGGGGGGGGGGGCAGGAAGGAGGGTGAAAGTGCTTCGTATTGGGGGGGGCATGAAGGGAGCCGAAAGTGCCCGGTATTGGGGGGGGCAGGAAGGGGGGGTGAAAGTGCCCGGTATTGGGGGGGCAGGAAGGGGGGTGAAAGTGCCTGGTAGGCAAGTGCCTAAAGTAAGACCTGCTGTTTTTTACGGGGAAACTCGGTAACAAAAGGATACAGTGTTGTGACACAACTCAAATTGTTCCATAAACACTTCTACAATGTATCAAATATTACATAAATACGAAGTGTAAAGGATTGTATAACAGAGGAATATCGGCCTCCCCTCCAGCATGGTAATGTGCTCCACAGAGATCCGCATTCTCAATTCCCCATCTGTTTTTTTTAAGTGATAATGAATAGTCCGGGAACGTTCCACCGCTACCCTGGAGGGTTCAGGACTTCACATCTATTCTGACCTTGTTATATAAGGAAGGTCGCAGATTGTGTACGTTGTTTATACATTCTGCTGGATCACCAACCGTGACGGCGCCATTGATTTTTTTTTTTTTAAATGTTCACTTTGAGCAATTGGAAAAGAGGAGAAAAACATAAATATTCACATCCATATTGTGAAGCCAATATATTTGAAATCAATAGGAAGTCAGAAACGTAGATTTTACAGCCTACCTCAGGGCTATGTCATTGCGCTCCGTATCCAGCACGCCGTCCGCCTAAAGACTCCCACATTCCTTATGGGGGACAGGATATGGGGAGTCCCTTATCCCCATCAACGGGGGGGAGGGGGGGAGGTACCTTGGTGGGGGTGGGAGGGGGGCTTTGCTGCCCCTATTGCAAGGTACCCTCCCAACGTTAGAAGTATGTGGCCTGGTATGGTTTGGGGGGAGGGGGAGCATACACTCACTGCCTCCTTTTTCTGGACACTTGGTGGATTTTGTTTGGGCCCCCTCCTTTTTTTTTTTTCTTAGAGGGACCGTTTACAGTATCTGACAAAAGTGAGTACACCCCTCAGATTTTTGTAAATATTTTATTCTATCTTTTCATGTGACAACACTGAAGAAATGAGACTTTGCTACAATGTAAAGTAGTGAGTGTACAGCTTGTATAACAGTGTAAATTTGCTGTCCCCTCAAAATAACTCAACACACAGCCATTAATGTCTAAACCGCTGGCAACAAAAGTGAGTACACCCCTAAGGGACAATGTCCAAATTGGGCCCGAAGTGTCAATATTTTGTGTGGCCGCCATTATTTTCCAGCACTGCCTTAACCCTCTTGGGCATGGAGCTCACCAGAGCTTCACAGGTTGCCACTGGAGTCCTCTTCCACTCCTCCATGATGACATCACAGAGCTGGTGGATGTTAGAGATCTTGCGCTCCTCCATCTTCTGTTTGAGGATGCTCCACAGATGCTCAATAGGGTTTAGGTCTGGAGACATGCTTAGCTAGTCCATCACCTTTACCCTTAGCTTCTTTAGCAAGGCAGTGGTCATCTTGGAGGTGTTTGGGGTCGTTCTCATGTTGGAATACTGCCCTGCGGCCCAGTCTCTGAAGGGAGGGGATCATGCTTTGCTTCAGTATGTCACAGTACATGTTGGCATTCATGGTTCCCTCATTGAACTGTAGCTCATTCAGCCCCAGACCATGACACTCCCACCACCATGCTTGACTGTATGCAAGACACACTTGTCTTTGTACTCCTCACCTGGTTGCCGCCGCACACGCCTGACACCATCTGATTAAGTTTATCTTGGTCTCATCAGACCACAGGAGATGGTTCCAGTAATCCATGTCCTTAGTCTGCTTCTCTTCAGAAAACTGTTTGTGGGCTTTCTTGTGCATCATCTGTAGAAGAGGCTTCCTTCTGGGATGACGGCCATGCAGACCAATTTGATGCAGTGTGCGGCATTTGGTCTGAGCACTGACAGGCTGACCCCCCACCCCTATATCCTCTGCAGCAATGCTGGCAGCACTCATATGTCTATTTCCCAAAGACAACCTCTGGATATGATGCCGAGCATGTGCACTCAACTTCCACGGTGAAGCCTGTTCTGAGTGGAACCTGTCCTGTTAAACTGCTGTAGGGTCTTGGCCACCGTGCTGCAGCTCAGTTTCAGGGTATTAGCCATCTTCTTATAGCCTAGGCCAGTGATGGCGAACCTTGGCACTCCACATGTTTTGGAACTACATTTCCCATGATGCTCATGTACTCTGCAGTGTAGTTGAGCATCATGGTAAATTTAGTTCTAAAACACCTGGGGTGCCAAGGTTCGCCATCACTGGCCTAGGCCATCTTTATGTAGAGCAACAATTCTTTTTGTCAGATCCTCAGAGAGTTCTTTGCCATGAGGTGCCATGTTGAACTTCCAGTGACCAGTATGAGAGAGTGAGAGCGATAACACCAAATTTAACACACCTGCTCCCTGTGACCACCTGAGATCTTGTACCACTAATGAGTCACATTACACCAGGGAGGGAAAATGGCCAATTGGACCCATTTTGGATATTGTCACTTAGGGGTGTACTCACTTCTGTTGCCAGCGGTTTAGACATTAATGGCTGTGTGTTGAGTTATTTTGAGGGGACAGTAAATTTACACTGTTATACAAGCTGTACACTCACTACTTTACATTGTAGCAAAGTGTCATTTCTTCAGTGTTGTCACATGAAAAGATAGAATAAAATATTTACATAAATGTGAGGGGTGTACTTACTTTTGTGAGATACTGTACACGTTGTAATCCATATCCATTAAGGAAAATCGAATCTGGAACAAAATACATATGGATTAGATATATAACATGATTTGGGTTAACTTACTAAAACGGGTGCGTCCAGAATCTGGTGCAGCTGTGCATGGTAACCAATCAGCTTCTAACTTCAGCTTGTTCAATTAAGCTTTGAAAATAAAACCTGGAAGCTGATTGCTTTCTAGGCAGAGCTGCACCAGATTTTGCACTCTCCAGTTTTAGTAAATCTCCCCTAACGAGTTGAATGAGGTCTTTTTTATTTTTTATTTTTTGACCTGTACCTCATTCTCAAATTTTAAGATTTAAATACTTTATGTAATTTGTTACAGAGTTTAGTCAACCTGAAAACTAATCATAAAGTGTGAAGAAAATAGTTACATTTATTGTACAAAAACATTTTTAATTTGTTGAAAAAATATTTAGTTTAGTATTTTATGTACTATAGGTTTTGGCGCCATCTTGTGGCTTCTTAGTTAATTGTCACAACAATGGAAAACGTGTTAGAAATGGTCTGAAAATTGCATCATTTATTTATTTTATTTATTTATTTATTTATTTATTTATTTATTTATTTCAGGTACTTATATATACAGGGGGATTTACTAAAACCAGAGTGCAAAATCTGGTGAAGCTGTGTATAGTAGCCAATCAGCTTCTAACTTCAGATTGTTCAATTAAACTTTGACCAAAAAAAAATAAACTGGAAGCTGATAGGTTTCTATAAAGAGGTGCCACAGATTTTGCACTCTCCAGTTTTAATAAATCAACCCCAATGTATTACTGAGTAAGCGTGTTTTAATAATAATAATAGTATTTTTATTAAATATTTAATTTGATTAAATATTATTATTATTATTATTAGCGTGTTTTAATAAAAATAATAATATTTTTATTAAATATGTATTTTAATTAAATATTATTACTATTATTATTATTATTATTATAATAATAATAATAATAATAATAATAATAATAATAATAATAATAATAATAATAATAATAATAATAATAAGTGTGTTTTAATAATAATAATATTTTATTAAATATTTAATTTAATTAAATATTATTATTATTATTATAACAACACAATAAAAACACATAATAATTTTTTTTATTTTATTTATTTATTTATTTTTTTGGCTACCCTTTCTGCACTTTAAAATGCTACTGCATCTTACTGAATAGGACCAAATGTTGTGTTGACTACATTTCCCCGTCAACAGATGGCACTGTTCAGTCACACTAGCTCTTACCGGCCACCTTTTGTGTCACCTTGCTCTCCTAACTTTGAATAAAGTTTAACAAAAATTCCAGAGAAAACAGGAACTCTGTGTTATTAAATATCAGAAAGAGGAAATGGAACATTATATAAGCTATAAACTCTCAGAAAGGAAATTATTATTAAGATACATACCTCTGCTGATGGTGGTGAAATCGGTGAACACATACGGGAAGTCTGGGATTCACCACTGGCATGAGCAAACAAGTTCACACGAAGAGATGTAATTATAAAATGTTTGTGTATCTATTTGCAGGTGCAGTTAGCCAATCTGCCACTAGGTGGCTCTGTTCCAGCCCTCCTGTAGTTCTCCATAAGTAACCTCCGAGGGGCAGGGCGAAACGCGTTGGGGGCTTGGCCTGGTTGGAGCCTAGGCTGAGTTGGCCATACACTCAGGATTAACAGGAGTGTTTTGCGGTGTGGCTACAGGGAGATTTTCTTCAATCCTCAGTGATGTTAGAAGTCGGAACGATCTCCTTCACATTAATGGCTGTGTGTTGAGTTATTTTGAGGGGACAGTAAATTTACACTGTTATACAAGCTGTACACTCACTACTTTACATTGTAGCAAAGTGTCATTTCTTCAGTGTTGTCACATGAAAAGATAGAATAAAATATTTACAGTGTACTTACTTTTGTGAGATGCTGTATATATATATATATATATTTTCAATACACCCTAAAATGTCTCCAGGATAGGCAGAGAGAGAGAGAAAATATGAACAAAATAAGAGAAAACTGTCTTTAAAATAATAAAATTCAATTCAGATTTATATACAGTGCCCAGCACTATAAATTAAACCCATGCAAAATAATATTCAGAGTACAAGTTTTTTTTTTTTTTCAGTTAAAAAAAAATTGCAAAATCAATTGCGTTGGGTGGATTGTAAAGCCCTAAACTCGTGTCATAAGATATTAGGAAATAAATGAAACAATCCAGCTGAGAATATTCATAAAAAGAGGAAGATCGCTATTTTATTTTTTCCCTTACAGGAATTAATTTATTGTTATGAGGAAGTAGATGCTGAATGTAGCAAGTTGTTAAAAACCAAATTCTAGGAAAAAAAAAAAAAAAGTAATGCATATATTTTTCACTTATTTTTTTTTTTTTTGCTGATATTGTCTCGCAAAATGATTAATTTTTTTTTTTTTTGTGTGATCCACAGACCAATAAACATAAAAAAACCTGAAAAGATACACTTACTTTTTTTCCCTTAAAGGAACTAATTTAGTGTTAGGTGGAAGTAAATTCTGAATGTAGCAAGTTATTAAAACCCAATTCTATGGAAAAAAAAGTAATGCATATATTATTTTTCACGTTTTTTTTTTATTTTTTTTTTTTTTTTTTCGCTGATATTGTCTCACAAAATTATTTTTTGTGTGGTTCACAGACCAATAAACATAAAAAAAACCTGAAAAAATACACTTATTTTTTTCCCGTAAAGGAACTAATTTAGTGTTAGGTGGAAGCAAATTCTGAATGTAGCAAGTTATTAAAACCTAATTCTAGGAAAAAAAAAAAAAAAGTAATGCATATATTATTTTTCACGTTTTTTTTTTTTTTTGCTGATATTTTCTCGCAAAATTATTAAATTTTTTTTTTTTGTGTGTGTGATCCACAGACCAATAAACATAAAAAAAACTTAAAAAATACACTTATTTTTTCCCCTTACAGGAACTGATTTAGTGTTAGGTGGAAGTAAATTCTGAATGTAGCAAGTTATTAAAACCCAATTCTAGGGGGAAAAAAAAAGTAATGCATATATTATTTTTCACGTGTTTTTTTTATTTTTTTTGCTGATATTGTCTCACAAAACTATTATTATTTTTTATTTTTTTGTGTAATCCACAGACCAATAAACATAAAAAAACCTAAAAAAAAAAAAACCCTTATTTTTTTCCCTTAATGGAACTAATTTAGTGTTAGGTGGAAGCAAATTCTGAATGTAGCAAGTTATTAAAACCCAATTCCAGGAAAAAAAAACAAAAAAGTAATGCATATATTATTTTTCACGTTTTTTTTTTTGCTGATATTGTCTCACAAAATTATTTATTTATTTTTTGTGCGGTTCACAGACCAATAAACAAAGAAAACTTGAAAAAATACACGTATTTTTTCCCAAAAGGAACTAATTTAGTGTTAGGTGGAAGCAAATTCTGAATGTACTAAAATGTTAAAACTCAACTCCAGGAAAAATAAATAAAAAATTAATTATTTTTCGTTTTTTTATTTTTTATTATATATTGTAGATATTGTCTCGCAAAGTTATTTAATTTTTTTGTGTAATTCAAAGACCAAAAAACATTAAAAAAACCTGAACAAAATGTTTTTTTCTGCTTGGATCAGTGCTAGTTACTTGACCTTTGTAAAGTTTTACCCCCTTTATAGTCAGAACATATTTTGCTATTCAGCACTGCGCTACTTTTATGTTAGTAATAGTTAAAAGTATACATTTTATTTCGTAATTGATCCTATTTATATAGGATAAAATTATATAGCTCTAAAATATATAACATAATATACATCTAAAAGTATGATTCTAGATAAAAAAAAAATTGCAAAGTTATTTACAAACAAAACAAAAAAAAAAAATTGAATGACACTTCAAATGACAATTGCGCGGTCATGCAACGCTGTACCCAAATGGAAAAAGCTGTCTTTTGGTGGTATTTAAGCACCACTGAGTTTTTTTTTTCTTGCTAAACAGACTGGAAATTTTTTCAAAAAAGGTTTTTCTTTGTTTCTGTTATTAAAATATTATTATTATTATTATTGATATTATTATTATTATACAGGATTTATATAGCGCTAACAGTTTGCACAGCACTTTACAACGCAAGGGAAGACAATACAGTTACAATACAATTCAATACAGGAGGAATCAGGGGGCCCTGCTCCTTAGAGCTTACAATCTAGAAGTGATACAAAGGGTAATAACTGTGGGGGATGGGCTGATGGAGAAAATAGAAGTACAGTTATTAGGTGGAGGCAGGATAGGCTTCTCTGAAGAGAAGGGTTTTCAGGGATCATCTAAAAGTGGACAGAATAGGAGATAGTCGGACAGATTGGGGTAGAAAGTTCCAAAGGATGGGAGAGGCTTGGCAGAAGTCCTGGAGGAGTTGACAAGGGATCTGGAGAGCAGAAAGGTCTTGGGAGGAACGAACGATTAGATTGGTATTTTGAAACTAAGTTAGTGATGTAGCTGGAGGCTGAGTTGTGGATGGCTTTGTAAGTTGTTGTTAGTATTTTGAATTTAATTTGTAGGGGGGGGGGGCAGCCAATGGAGGGATTGGCAGAGAGGACACTGAATTGAGGCCAGTGATGGGAAAGGCAGAGAGGTGTGGAGGACACTGAAGGACACTGAATGTCATGACCACTGAAAGTGGTGTGAAGGACAAAGAGTGAATGCCAGTGGAGGGATTGGCAGAGGGGTGGAGGACACTGAGTGGAAGCCAATGGAGGGATTGGCAGTGAGGCATGGAGGATGCTGAGTGGAAGTCAGTGGAGGGATTGGCAGAGAGGTGTGGAGGACACCAAGTGGAGACCAGTGAAGGGATTGGCAGAGAGGGGTGGAGAACACTGAATGGAGGCCAGTGGAGGGATAGGCATAGAGTTGTGGAGAACACTGAGTGGAAGCCAGTGGTTGGATTGGCAGAGAGTGGTGGAGGACACTGAATGAAGGCCAGTGGAGTGATTGGCAGAGAGGGGTGGAGGACACCAAGTGGAGACCAGTGAAGGGATTGGCAGAGAGGGGTGGAGAACACTGAATGGAGGCCAGTGAAGGGATTGGCAGAGCGGGGTGGAGGACACTGAATGAAGGCCAGTGGAGGGATGGGCAGAGAGGGATGGAGGACACTGAGTGGAAGCCAGTGGTTGGATTGGCAGAGAGGGGTGGAGGACACTGAATGGAGGCCAGTGGAGTGATTGGCAGAGAGGGGTGGAGGACACCAAGTGGAGACCAGTGAAGGGATTGGCAGAGAGGGGTGGAGAACACTGAATGGAGGCCAGTGAAGGGATTGGCAGAGCGGGGTGGAGGACACTGAATGAAGGCCAGTGGAGGGATGGGCAGAGAGGGATGGAGGACACTGAGTGGAAGCCAGTGGTTGGATTGGCAGAGAGGGGTGGAGGACACTGAATGGAGGCCAGTGGAGGGATAGGCATAGAGGTATGGAGGACACTGAGTGGAAGCCAGTGGAGGGATTGGCAGAGAGAGGTGAAGGACACTAAAAGGAAGCCAGTGGTTGGATTGGCAGAGAGGGGTGGAGGACACAGAGTGGAGGCCAGTGGAGGGATTGGCAGAAAGGAGTGGAGAACACTGAATGGAGGCCAGTGGAGGGATTAGCAGAGAGGGGTGGATGGAGGACACTGAATGGAGGCCAGTGGAGGGATTGGCAGAGAGGGGTGGAGGACACTGAGTGGAGGCCAGTGGAGGGATTGGCAGAGAGGAGTGGAGAACACTGAATAGAAGCCAGTGGAGGCATTGGCAAAGAGGGGTGGAGGACACCGACTGGAGGCCAGTGGAGGGATTGGCAAAGAGGAGTGGAGAACACTGAATGGAAGCCAGTGGAGGCATTGGCAAAGAGGGGTGGAGGACACAGACTGGAGGCCAGTGGAGGGATTGGCAAAGAGGAGTGGAGAACACTGAATGGAAGCCAGTGGAGGGATTGGCAAAGAGGAGTGGAGAACACTGAATGGAAGCCAGTGGAGGCATTGGCAAAGAGGGGTGGAGGACACAGACTGGAGGCCAGTGGAGGGATTAGCAGAGAGGGGTAGCAGACGCTACCCATGATGGACTGAAGGGGGATAGCCTATGTAAGGGTAATCCAATGAGGAAGGAATTTCAGTATTCGAGGTGATGACCGGGTAGTGAATTTGAAGCTTTGTGGTGTCATTGGTTAGGAAGAGCCGTATTTTGGAGATGTTGCGGAGGTTGAGGCAGCAAGCTTTGCCCAGGGATTGGATGTGGGGCCGAAAGAAGAGTTCAGAGTCCAGGATTACACCTAGAACCCTAACATGCAGGGACGGGCTGATAGTTGAGCCGTTGATGTTGACAGAGAAGTCAGGGGAAGGGGCACGTGGGGGAGGAAATATCATGAGCTCGGTTTTGGATAGAGTTTGAGGAAGTGGTGTGACATCAAGGCTGATATGTCTGTTAGTAGACTTGTGATACGTGAGGACACTGATGAAGTGGGCCGAGGGGTAGAGAGATAGATTTGGATGTCGTCAGCATAGAAATGATATTGAAAGCCATGGGTGGCTGACTCAGGGAGGAGGCGAAGATTGAGAATAGGAGAGGTCCAAGAACAGAACCTTGGGGACCCGACGGAGAAAGGAAAAGGAGAGGAGGAAGTAGGATTGTAAGTGACACTGAAGGTGCGGTGGGATCGTTAGAATGAGAGCCAACAAAGAGAGCAGTCATGGAGACCAAAGGAGTAACGTTTTTTGAGGGGGTGGTTAACCTTATCAAAGGCAGCCGAAAGGTTCAGTACAAGAGTTTGCAAATAAGTAATTTTTCTTTTTCCCTGATGTGCGCTGGTGAGGCTGCACTGATGGGGTTACACATAAATATACACTATATTGTCAAAAGTATTGGGACACCTGCCTTTACACACACATGAACTTTAATGGCATCCCAGTCTTAGGCCGTAGGGTTCAATATTGAGTTAGCTCCGCCCTTTGCAGCTATAACAGCTTCAACTCTTCTGGGAAGGCCGTCCACAAGGTTTAGGAGTGTGTCTATGGGAATGTTTGACCATTCTTCCAGAAGAGCGTTTGTGAGGTCAGGCACTGATATTTGACGAGAAGTTCTGGTTTACAGTCTTGGCTCTAATTCATCCCACAGGTGTTCTATCTGGTTGAGGTCAGGACTCTGTGCAGGCCAGTCTAGCTCCTCCACCCCAAACTCAATCATATACTGTATATACTGTGTATGTATATATATATATATATATATACAGTGGGTACGGAAAGTATTCAGACCCCCTTAAATTTTTCACTCTTTGTTATATTGCAGCCATTTGCTAAAATCATTTAAGTTCATTCTTCTTCCTCATGAATGTACACATAGCACCCCATACTGACAGAAAAACACAGAATTGTTGACATTGTTGCAGATTTATTAAAAAAGAAAAACTGAAATATCACATGGTCCTAAGTATTCAGACCCTTTGCTGTGACACTCATATATTTAACTCAGGTGCTTTCCATTTCTTCTGATCATCCTTGAGATGGTTCTACGCCTTCATTTGAGTCCAGCTGTGTATGATTATACTGATTGGACTTGATTAGGAAAGCCACACACCTGTCTATATAAGACCTTCCAGATCACAATGCATGTCAGAGCAAATGAGAATCATGAGGTCAAAGGAACTGCCTGAAGAGCTCAGAGACAGAATTGTGGCAAGGCACAGATCTGGCCAAGGTTACAAAAAGGATTTCTGCTGCACTTAAGGTTCCTAAGAGCACAGTGGCCTCCATAATCCTCAAATGGAAGACGTTTGGGACGACCAGAACCCTTCCTAGAGCTGGCCGTCCGGCCAAACTGAGCTATCGGGGGAGAAGAGCCTTGGTGAGAGAGGTAAAGAAGAACCCAAAGATCACTGTGGCTGAGCTCCAGAGATGCAGTCAGGAGATGGGAGAAAGTTGTAGAAAGTCAACCATCACTGCAGCCCTCCACCAGTCGGGGCTTTATGGCAGAGTGGCCCGACGGAAGCCTCTCCTCAGTGTAAGACACATGAAAGCCCGCATGGAGTTTGCTAAAAAACACCTGAAGGACTCCAAGATGGTGAAAAATAAGATTCTCTGGTCTGATGAGACCAAAATAGAACTTTTTGGCCTTAATTCTAAGCGGTATGTGTGGAGAAAACCAGGCACTGCTCATCACCTGTCCAATACAGTCCCAACAGTGAAGCATGGTGGTGGCAGCATCATGCTGTGGGGGTGTTTTTCAGCTGCAGGGACAGGACGACTGGTTCCAATCGAGGGAAGGATGAATGCGGCCAAGTACAGGGATATCCTGGACAAAAACCTTCTCCAGAGTGCTCTGGACCTCAGACTGGGCCGAAGGTTTACCTTCCAACAAGACAATGACCCTAAGCACACAGCTAAAATAACGAAGGAGTGGCTTCACAACAACTCCGTGACTGTTCTTGAATGGCCCAGCCAGAGCCCTGACTTAAACCCAATTGAGCATCTCTGGAGAGACCTAAAAATGGCTGTCCACCAACGTTTACCATCCAACCTGACAGAACTGGAGAGGATCTGCAAGGAGGAATGGCAGAGGATCCCCAAATCCAGGTGTGAAAGACTTGTTGCATCTTTCCCAAAAAGACTCCTGGCTGTATTAGATCAAAAGGGGGCTTCTACTAAATACTGAGCAAAGGGTCTGAATACTTAGGACCATGTGATATTTCAGTTTTTCTTTTTTAATAAATCTGCAACAATCTCAACAATTCTGTGTTTTTCTGTCAGTATGGGGTGCTATGTGTACATTCATGAGGAAGAAGAATGAACTTAAAGATTTTAGCAAATGGCTGCAATATAACAAAGAGTGAAAAATTTAAGGGGGTCTGAATACTTTCCGTACCCACTGTATATACACATATCTATATATCTATATCTATATCTATCTATCTATATATATATATATATATATATATATATATACACACATATATATGTATATTGAAGTTGTATTCTGATTATTACTATTATAAAAACAATAATTACTGTGTGTGTGTTTGTGTGTATATATATATATATATATATATATATATATATATATATATATATATATAGAGAGAGAGAGAGAACTTCTATTCTGAATATTACTATTATACAAAAAAAAATTGTGTGTATATATATATATATATATATATATATATATATATATATATATATATATATATATATATATATATATATATATTTGTTATTATTTTTTGTATTATTATTATTATTATTCTTTTTTTTATTTTTTTTTATTTTTTTTTTTTCACTGACTAATTAAATTCAGACAGTATGTCACGTTCACTGACTCCCACTGTGCATGTAATGAGTTTGAGGAAGTGATACTGCAAGTCATTTTTGTGCTTTCACAATTAAATCTTTGTTTTTCATTTGACGACATGAAGGATGAGATACTGAACCCAAACAGACGGCGACAACCGAGGACTGATTAAAGGTCTGCTTTAAAGAGTATGGACCATCTGTGGACATTACCGGTCATCTTCTGCCTTATATTCAACAGTGCTTGGAGCTGCTGCAAACTGGTGAGTATTACTGAAAAAAAAATAATAATAATAATAATAATTTTATACTGTACAAATTACCCGTATGTCATTCACAGTGTGGGTACAAGCACATGGCTGCCGGTGTTGTATTTTAGCTCTAAGCCAGTGTTGGGTTTTATATGGCTGGGGTCGGGTTAGGGTAGTGGTTCCCTGGCCAGCCGGTCCCTACGAGTGGTGGGACAGGCAGTGTGGATCTTGGTTCTGCATTATCAGGGGTAAAAAGATTTTTAATAAGAGTTCTTTATGATTTACTTTACATCTGTTACGTAACGTAGAAAAAAAAAATCCGCTTTTCGGCTTTATGACTAAGATCAAGTGTAGTATCTGTTCTTATCAGTCTGATATCTGATACGCTCCCTATCTGGGGACCATATATTAACCACTTCACCTCCGGAAGATTTACACCCCCTCCCCGATTCTTTCATAAATTACAACTACAACTGTTTAGTAAAAAATAGATAAAAAAATTAAACATTTAATAAGTGTATATTGATCGGTTTGTGCAAAAGTTATAGCATCTACAAACTATGGGATATTTTTATGGATTTTTTTTATTATATATATTTTTTTTTTTTACTAGTAAGGGCAGCGATCAGCGACTTATAGTGAGCCTGGGATATTGCGGCGGACATTCGGACACTAACTGACATGTTTAACACTTTTTTGGGGACTAGTGCCACCAACACAGTAAATAGTGCTAAAAATATGCACTGTCACTGTACTAATGACACTGGCTGGGAAGGGGTTACATCAGGGGCGATTAAAGAGTTAACCGTGTGCCTAGCCAGTGTTTGTGTACTGTGGGGGAGGTGCTTTTACTAGGGAAAAACATGGATCTATGTCATTGCATTGCAGGAAAACAGGATCCATGCCTTTCCCTACTGACATTACGGTGATCTGCCTTGTTTAGCAATTGTTTGAGCAATCGGCGGGTGCCGCGGACATGAAGCCGGTGGTACCTGCTGATGGGCTCCATCTCACAGCGGGAGCGAGCCGCGGGCATCGCGCATTCGCACCCCCTACCAGGAAGTAAAGACAGACTGCCTTGCTGCCCTTTGTACCAAACAATTATCAGGTACCGTGGACTTGATGTCCGTTGGAACCCGCTGAACAGCTCCTGCTGAGTATAATCACAGCGGGAATGGCTCCCACTTTGTATAATCCCAGTGGAAGCGAGCCGCTGGCATCGCGCATTCGCGCCCCGTACCAGGAAGTACAGGCAGACTGCCTTTCTGCCTTTGTACCAAACAATTATCAGGTACTGTGGACTTGATGTCCACTGACACTTGCCGAACTGCTCCAGCTGTGTATAGTCACAGCGGGAACGGCTCCCACTTTGTATAATCACAGCGGAAGCGAGCCGCCAGCAACGCGCATTCGCGCCCCCTACCACGAAGTACAGGCAGACTGCCTTTCTGCCTGTTTACCAAACAATTAGCAGGTACTGTGAACTTGATCAAGTGTATGTGTTGTAGCGAGGCGCTACTACCCTTATTGCAATAAAATATATAAATCGTTATTATTAATACAAAGTGCCTAAGTGCTACAATAAAAAGTGCAAACGTGATTCCAAAAGTGCAAAAATTGCAAAAAAAAATGTGTGAAATATATATCAGAGTGCAAATTACATGAAACTGTGCATTTGAGATAGTATTCAATATAACAAAGTGCAAAATAGCAAAACATTGTGCATTCAAAATAATGTTCAACGTGACTTCTTATGAAGTGATTAATGTAACTTCATATACAATGAAAGTTCATTCGTCTTTTAACCGGTTGCCGACCGCCGCACGACTATATACTGCGGCGGTCAGCCCCCCGGCCAGGCAGAGTGACGTATCGGTACGTCACTTGCCTGTCACTTCCTTGTGAGCCAATAGCGGGCGAGCGCGCGCCCGCCGCGGCTCGTTCACAGGGAAGTTAGTGCGTGTGACCGGCGGACCCGATGTCCGCCAGTCACTCGCCGATCGTCGGTACAGAGGGAGAAAGTCAGGCGGCTGATGTAAACAAAGCCGCCTGTCATTCTCCCCTGTGTAGAAACAGTGATCAGACGGTTCTACTATGTAGGACCATTGATCACTGTTCCTACACTAGTAGCCACAGCCAATCACAGTAAAAAGCACGCCCCTAGGGACACACTTAGCCCCTCCCTCCCCAATAAAGTTAATCCCTTCCCTGCCAGTGTCATTTTACAGTAACAGTGCATATGTATATCACTGATTACTGCAGTAATGTCACTGGTAACCCCAAAAGTGTCAAAAATGTCAGTCAAGGGTCCGATCTGTCCGCCGCAATGTCGCAGTACCGCCAAAAAAAACGCAGATCGCCGCCATTACGCGTTAAAAAAAAAACACCAAAAATGACAGAAATCTTTCCCTTAGTTAGTAAACGCAATAACTTTTGCGCAAACCAATCAAAATACGCTTTTTGCGATTTTTTTTTTACCAAACATATGTAGCAGAAAACAAATTGGCCAAAAATGTTAAAAAATTTGGATTTTTACATTTTTTGGGGGGGAATTTCATATAAAAAAATGTGAAAAATATTGTTATTTTTGCAAAATTTACGCTCTTTTTTTGTTTATAGCGCAAAAAGTAAAAATCGCACAGGTGATCAAATACCACCAAAAGAAAGCTCTGTTTGTAGGGAAAAAAGGACGTCAAATTCATTTAGGTACGGCGTCGCACGACCGCGCAATTGTCCGTTAAAGTCACGCAGTAAAAAAATCGCAAAAAAAAAACCCTGGTCAGAATGGGGGTAAAATCTTCCGGGGCTTAAGTGGTTAAGAGAAGGGGTTATTCCTGCGTGTCCCCAAAAATGATCCATGCTCCAAATTAATAAAGTGCTGGTATATATGTGTTCCTTGTTCCTTCACCTTGATAAGTAGTGACCACTTACCGGAACAAATCAGGCCCCCAGGACCTAAACAGCTGTAATATATCTCCTATGCTGTGGGGATATTTTACCCTGGATCCGTTTATATTATCAATCCGGATATAGTTGGTCCAAGCTTTGTTTGTAAATCAGAAATTCCATAAAGCAAATAAAAATGATCACTGCGCAAATATATTTTAGTAATTCGCAGTTCAGGAAACGCGGCCATCATTACGCTCCCTCTTATACTTCCTGCTTTTTTCCTATTGGTTAATGATTTGAGTCTGTTCAAATGCTTTAACGAATGCATTGTTCATGTATAAAAGTATCCATATATTTTATTAAGGATAACCCTTATCAGGGCTGCTGATAGGGGGGGACCACCATCCCTCTTGTAGGGGGCCCGAGCACACAGGGGGGCCCACAGAGAGAGAGGGATTAGTGATGGACAACAAATACAGAAATCTTCCTCCAGCAACTGAATCTGATCTGTCCCTCTCCCTGCTATCAGCTTTTATCTGCTAGGAAAGAGACAGTCATCCCTCACTAATCCCCCTCCCTGTGTGGGCCCCCCTCCCAGCACTGGCTCTAATGTTATCTCTACTCAGGACTTTATTTGTAACTTTGTTTATTTGTAACTCTCTCTGTCTCTCTGATCACTGAGCTCCAACTGTCCAGCCTGTATATTTTTCTCATCTCATCTTCATTTTTATTTAACATAGTTTTTTTTTTTTTTAGATTTAGCAGGAATTATGTGAGTTATGTTATATTTGTGTCTGCTAATAGTGATTTTGTTGTAATTTTAACTAAATATATGTTTAATATTTTCTTGGGGGGGGGCTGCCAGGTAGTCTGTACGGGGCCCCCGCGATTTCTAACAGCAGCCCTGACCCTTATCCATGAATAAAAGAAGGGGGTGAGGTAGGCACTTCTGTGGTGTGTGTTCAATCAAATAATAAACCAAAGTCAAATATAAATGCAATGCAATAAGTACTAATGGATAAAAAAAATATTTATACAATAATAAGAAAGTGCATGGTACTGGATAAAAAATACAACCAAGTGCTGCATTTTTTATCCAGTACCATGCACTTTCTTATTATTCTATGAATATTTATTATTTCCATTAGTACTCATTGCATTGCATTTATATTTGACTTTGGTTTATTATTTGATTGAACACACACCAGAGAAGCGCCTACCTCACCCCCTTCTTTTATTCATTTTAATATTTCCAAATGGAAATAGAGAGGTGGCAGCACACTCCAACACATTGGTTATCACCAGGGCTTTTTTTCTCAGAAAATAGTGCCGGAACTCCCCGCCTGTACCCACCTCCGAGCACCGTTTCTTGGTTCCACCCATTACCCACCTCCGAAGACCACCCCTTTTAGATAATACAGTAACATTTGTGGTACTAACTAATTTGTATTGCGCTTGTTAATGATAACAAGAAAAGCAGTAGAATAGATCCCCTGCAGCCAGCAACAATGGACCACTCACAACAAAACACCCCCCTACCTAGCAGCAACAACAGATCTCCTCACAGCCAGCATCAGCAGACCCTCTGAAAGAATAGACCCCCCCCCCAACAACAGTGGACCACCTACAAGAAAATACCACCACCTTCCTCAGCAACAATAGACCCCCGGAAGCAACAATAGACCTCTTCCTCAACAGTAGATCCCTCCCAGAAATGACTGACCCCCCAGCAATATAAGACCCACCCTTAGCAACAATAGATCCCCTGCCAGCAACAACAGATCTCCCCAGCAACAGACCCCCCCTGCAAGAATAGATTCCCTCCAGTGGCAATAGATCCCCAGCAATCAGCATCAACACACCCTGCAGCACACCTCCAGCACCCCTTGCCATTAGATACTGTACATTCAGTCCTGGAGGTGGCGGAACTGCATTCCCGCTGAAAAAAAGCCCTGGTTATAACACATACCTACACAATTTCCAGAGCGCGGGATAGTCCCAGACCTTTTCTTATAACCCTTATCCAATCAGTTATTACTAGTTAATCTAGCTGGATCCCGTTTACATCTATTTCCCCGCAAGGTGGATATACAGTTTCCCATTTCAACTCTTTTCCATTGCATATTATTGATGGCCGCGGGTTAACTTCCTGAAGACCCCACTTCTGGTGAAATGCATTGAGGTTAACCATAGCGGCATCACTTCCCGGCGGGGTGGAACGCACACTAGGGGAAGCGGCGTTTCCTGAACTGCGAATTCACAGGATCTCAAAGTTAGTGCTACTAGAAGCACTGAAGAATGTGAGTGATATTTTTTATATATAATGGAAAACGTTTTTTAATAAAAAAAATTAATGTCACCCTAGTACAGGAAGCGTTTTATGACAGTAAAGCACCTCCTCTATGTCCATCTCCATAAAATAGGAGGAGGTGTTCTTTAGTCTACATAGAAAGCTGGGAACAATGCAGCACGGGCATTACGCAGTGATGTGATGTGCATTGGTTTTATGGCAAGGCCACCAGGCATTTTTCTTTTTGCAGCCACCTCTCTAAGCTGTGACCAGTGCTGGTCAAACTTCAGCCTTTTCCAAGTGCAATACATGTTTAAAGTCCCTGTATTGTACAGGATGCTGTGGCTCCGCCTACAGACTGGAGCTTAGGGTAGAGGAGGATAATATCAGAGGTGGTTGGAGTTCGACATGGACATAGCGTAAGTAGTACCCTGTACCATACCACCTAGACATAGCGAACATATAATTTTTTCCATATTCCTAGTGTAGCACTGCCCTCTAGAGGACTGCCGAGAATTACACTTTCTGTTGTCCCCTGGGTTACCCTTAGCAACGGACAGCAGATATCAGCATTAAAAGTTCTTGGCTCAGTCAATAATCAGTCCCGGGGATGTTGGTTTTTTTGTGGTTTTATTGAGAACTTGGATAGGAAAAGAGATGAATGGGATACTCCAACTATTATTTATTCACAGTCTGAGGGACAGCTTACTGTAGAATGTGGCAAGGCCGCTGCCTCACTTTGGCAGATATCAGCGTTAAAAGTTCTTGGCTCAGTCAATAATCAATCCAGGGGATGTTGGTTTTTTGGGGTTTTATTGAGAATTTGGATAGGAGAAGGGATGAGTGGGATACTCCAACTATTATTTATTCACAGTCTGAGGGACAGCTTACTGAAGAATGCAGCAAGGCCGCTGCCTCACTTTGCCACTAAGGGAAGATACTTTAAATGCTCCTGTGTAAATATTCTCTTCAGAGTTCTGAAACTGGCACCCCCTTTTCTCTCAATACCGGTGTGCTGACACCCGTCCCCTGACCCTAGCTTCTGGAGTAGTCCCCTTCCTGGCAGAACACTGGGCAAGTTCCTCTGTACTCACGGACACCGTTTTTCCAGAGTCACCGTTGCCTCCAATCTCCACTTGTCAGCATACACTGGACTTCTGCATTCAGCAACACCTTCAGGTTCATCAGGCTGACTGCCTGTGACCACCTTTCACAACTGCAGAAGGAGAAACAGCTGTAGCCTCCTTCTGGGACCTGGCTTCCTGCCCAAAGACCCCCTGCCACATGTGCCCTTGGCTTTTATAGCCTATCCCAGGATGCACCACTGTTTGTGCCAACCCACTGGGATAGCTATAAAAGCCTGTGTGTCACTGGCTGGATTTCCTCCACTGCCCAACAGGCCTCCCTATTGTACACAGTGGGGACACTCCCTCAGATCAGATGAATCACACATGGACACATGCAAGAGGCAAAACCAACAATCAGGCTCCCCTGATAAGCAGACAGAGCAAACTACACTTTACCTGCCTAGCACCTATCTAGGAGGGTGCTACACTAGAGATGGGCTTCAACATTAAAACTCAGTCTCTGCCTACAGACTGGAGCTTTGGGTAGAGGAGGAGAGCATCCGAGGTGGTTGGAGTTGGACATAGGGTAAGAAATACCCTGTACCATGTACCATACCACCTAGACATAGCGAACATATAATTTTGTCATTTTCCTGGAGATGGGCTTCAACATTAAAACTCTGTCTCTGCCTACAGACTGGAGCTTTGGGTAGAGGAGGAGAGCATCAGAGGTGGTTGGAGTTGGACATAGGGTAAGTAGTAACCTGTACCATACCCCCTAGACATAGCAAACATATATTTTTTTTCATATTCCTCAGTCTCCACCTACAAATTAGAGTTTTGGGTAGAGAAGGAGAGCATCAGAGGTGGTTGGAGTTGGAAATAGGGTACAGTAAGTAGTACCTTGTACCATACCACCTAGATATAGTGAACATATAATCAACATTAAAACTCAGGAAGCAGAAAGAGACCTCCATACATAAAGCTAGACTTCATGCTGATGTGTGTTCAATAAAAATCATGAAAAATTGCAACTACCTGCCTATGACTTGGTGTAATAATTACTGAACAGAAATACGGGTCCTTTGGCTCAGATATACAGTATGTCTCCCATATGTATATTTAGCTATGTGTCTGGAATTCAGCTTCAAATTGTTTAGGTTCAATTTACAAATAAGTTCTTATTCTTATCCTTTTCCCTACAGGACATTCACAGAGTATCCATGAACTGTTATAACTGCAACTTATCCACAGTTCCTGCGGATTTGCCTGAAGAGATTAACGAGCTAGATCTTAGTTTTAATCCTCTTAAACATTTTTATAACAAGAGTTTGTCAAGACTATCACAACTCCAGATTCTTGATCTTACCAGGTAAATCTACATCTCGTCTTCTGCTTGAAAAATCATTAGCTCACCACGCTGAATATCCATTAAAATAACGTGATATATTTGTACCTGGGCAGAATAACTTCCTAGAATTTCAAAAGCGCTAGGCTTATCAAACACGGGTATGGCATTGGTGAAAAATAAGAGTGGCTTGGTCGAAATTAGTGGAAATTGGATAAATCATGGCTAGATCTTTGTCTTGGCTTGGTAGAATGTAGTGGTAATTCACAGGTACACCTTGGCCTTGGCCTTGGCTTGGTGGAATTGAGTTGTAATTGGGTAAATCACAGTTAGACTATGGCCGTGGCTAGGTGGAACTGTGTGGTAATGGGTAGATCATGGGTAGACCTTGGCCTTGGCTTGGTTGGAACGGATTGGTAATTGGGCAAATCATGGGTAGACCTTGCCCTTGGCTTGGTGGAACTGAGTGGTAATTGGGTAAATCATGGGTAGACCTTGGTTTTGGCTTTGAGGAAATTAATGGTAATTGGGTAAATAGTGGGTAGGCCTTGGCCTTGGCTTGGTAGAACTAAATTGTAATTGGGTAAATCCTGGATGGACCTTGGTCTTGGCTTGGTGAAACTGAATGGTATTTGGGGAAATAATGGGTAGACCTTGACCTTGGTTTGGTAGAGGTAATTAAGTAAATCATGGGTAGACCATGGCCTTGGCTTGGTGGGACTGAGTGGTAATTTGTTAAATCATAGTTATATAGATGCATAGTTAGATTGGTTAAAAAAAGACACAAGTTCATCTAGTTCAAACAATAAAAAGGGGAAAAAATCACAGGGAAACCTTGGTCTTGGCTTGGCGTAACTGAATGGTAATTGGGTAAATTATGGGTAGACCTAGGCCTTGGCTTGGTGGGACTGAGTGGTAGTTTGTTAAATAATAGTTATATAGATGCATAGTTAGATTGGTTGAAAAAAGACACAAGTCCATCTAGTTTAACCAATAAAAAGTGAAAACAAGTCACAGGTAAACCTAGGTCTTGGTTTGGTGGAACTGGATGGTAATTGGGTAAATCATGTGTGGGCTTTGGCTTGGCAGAACTGAATAGAAATTGGGTAAATGGTGGGTAGACCTTGGTCTTGGCTTGGTGGAAATGAATGGTAATTGGGTAAATCATGAGTGGGCCTCGGCCTTGGCTTGGCAGAACTGAATAGTAATTGGGTAAATCATGGGTAGACCTTGGTCTTGACTTGGTAAAACTTAATGGTAATTGGGTAAATCATGAGTAAACCTTGTTCTTGGCTTGGTGGAACTGAATGATAATTGGGTAAATCATGGGGAGACCTTGGTCTTGGCTTGATGAAACTGAATAGCAATTGGATAAATCATGGGCAGACCTTGGCCCTGGCTTGGTAGAAGTAATTGGGTAGGTAAATCATGTGAAGACCTTTGGTCTTGGCTTGGTGGAACTGAGTAGTAATTTGGTAAATCACAGTTAGACCTTGACCGTAGCTCAAACCTAATGTTTGAGCTAACAAAGGTGCCCCTTCTATGCTGAAAACCCAAGCAGCATTTTCAAACCAGTCAACCAAGTAATTTCTCCTCTTTAGGACTACAGAACACCTCGCCCTATTTTTTGGGGATGAGGAGAAGGAGAGGTGTTCTGAAGACTAATATAAGACTTGAAGGTCTCAGATCATAGAATACCTTGTAGTAGTTAGTTCCAGTCAATTGGATGTGTTCTTTAATAATAAAGATGTTTCGTCACTTATCAAAAGATGCTTCCTCAGTTCAAATAGAAGCCAGAAACATACCCCAGACTTTATAGCCACATGGGCAATACTGGGGTATTCTCCTGATGCTTATTTGACCTGAGGAAGCTACTTGGATGAGTGGGAAACTGTCTTCAACATTACAGAACAATCTCAGTTAAATGTGCCTAGGTATTCCCGGGGTATTCCCTATAGGTATTCCCTATATCCCTAGGGATAACCTGTGACCATAAGAACTTTCAAAGACAAGGTCTTACTTAGTTACACAGTTTGCCAGGCTGAAAAAAAGACACCAAAAGTCCATCATATACAGAACTCTATACCTACAGTTGATCTTGACGAAGGCAAAAAAAACATCTAAAACATGTGCCAAATTGCCCCAGTGTAGGGAAAAGTTCTTCCTGATCCCAAAGAAGGCAATTAGGTGTTCCCTGAATTACCAAACTCTGGTGTTATTATCTATAAATGTTAGTATCCAGTTATATTTGGTGCCTTTAGGACTGAATCCAGTTATTTTATCCTGAGGGTGTCTATTCCACATTATCACAGCCCTTACAGTGAAGGAGTCTTTCCATATGTTAAGGTTAAATCTCTTATATTGGTCTTCAGTACACCTCTCCTTTTCCTCATCTCCATAATCTAGGGAAACATCTTCTTTAGTCAAGGAGAACTGGTCGGGGCTGACAACTCTTCTTTTGTTTATTCACAGAAGGAGCAATGCTGCTAGCTTAAACAGTAGGTTAGGAGTTCAGTGGATTTTTGGTAGAGCAACAGGTAGCCTTCTGTAGAAAACATGAGTTAACTTAGATAGTCTCAACCACTCCGCTCAAGGCATTCCACCCCCCCCCCCCCCTTTGCAGCACTACCTACGAGCGGGTGTTGGCTCCAGGTGGTCTGCGACCTGCTCAAAATTATAACATCAAAGACAAATGGAATCCACTCCCCTAGAAGCCCAATGTAATTTTTATTGATGTTATCCAGTACAGGTGTAATCTTCCACCTTCTGTGCCCCTTGTGTGCTGTAAACCCAAAGAGAGTTGTAAGATCAAACCAGTTCTCCTCTCTTGGACTACTGAAGACCACCTCCTAGATTGGGGTCTACAAACATTCTGAACAAAGGGCTAGATTACTGGCCTTGAGGCTTTAGAGGGGCCAGGCTGTGGCCAGTGGGATTAAAAAGCACCATGGTGTCTGTGAGAGCAAACAGGACCCTATCATTGTATTTTAGAGGATGGAATGGTGCCCTATTGCTGGTATGAGTGGAAGGAATGGTGCTCCATTGCTGGTATTCAAGGTAGGAATGGTGCCCTATCATTGGTATCAGTGAGAATGGTGCCCCATTATTGGTGTCAGTGGATGGAATACTTCCCCATCATTGGTGTCAGTTGGAGGAATAGTACCCCATCCTTGGTGTCAGTCGGAGGAATAGTGCCCCATCATTGGTGTCTGTGGGAGGAATAGTGCCCCATCATTGGTGTCAGTGGGAGAAATAGTGCCCCATCATTGGTGTCTGTGGGAGGAATATTGCCCCATCATTGATATCAGTGGGATCAATGGTGCCCCATCATTGTTGTCAGCGGGAGGAATAGTGCCCCATCACTGGTGTTTGTGGGAGGAATGGTACCCCATCATTCATATCTGTGGGAGGAATGGTACCCCATCATTCATATCTGTGGCAGGAATGGTGCCCCATCATGGTGCCCCAAGGACCAAGATAAAAGCAAGCAAAGGGCCAAATATGGCCAGCTAGCCGCAGTTTGGAGACTACTGTCCTAGAATCTGAAAGAAGAGGTGTTCTGAAGACTAATATAATACCAAAGAGAATTAACCTCCACATACAGAAAGGTTTCTTCACAGTAAGAGCTGTATATACATGGAACAGACTCATTCAAATAGTAGTTCTGGCCAGCCCAGTAGACAGTTTAAAAAAAGAGCTGGATGCAGGTAGATTACTCCTGTACTGGACAAAATCAATAAAACTTATTTTGGGCTTTTAGAAGGAGAGAGGCTTCCTTTTTACTTTGATGTTGTATATGAGTACTGTATTTGATACAGTATATTTAAATTTTGCCCAGTGGTGCATTTTCTCAGCACGTTACATATCCTTTTTGTTTCTTTCTGCAGGTGCGGTATAACTAAAATGGACGACAATGCATTTTCTGGCATGGGCGCTTTGCATACGTTAATCCTCACAGGAAACCCAATCAAGCATTGGTCCCAAGTGACCTTCACTGGTCTACATTCTTTAAGAAAACTTGTTATCGTCGAAACATCTCTTGCATCCCTTTCTGAACTTCAAGTTGGAGATCTCCCATCACTACGGGAATTAAATGCCGCTAAAAACTGGATTGATCGCCTTCATATTCCCTCCTTTTTATTTAAGCTTCATGTCCTTGATCTTCGTGCAAACCATATAACCAAGATTAACAATGAAGACCTAGACAACCTACAACATGTAAACACCTCAAACCTCAGTCTCATATTGTCTCAGAATTTCATACACTCCATTGATCCTGGGGCTTTTAGGTTCGTTAAACTCCAACTATTACACCTAAAAGGTTGCTTCAATCACAAAGATATCATGAAGGCGAGCTTAAATGCCATTTCGGGTCTTCGTGTACAAAAGCTGATTATTGGACAGTACAGGAATTCTCCTACAAGCGTTGAATTCGAGGAAAATCTTTTTGAAGGGCTATGTTGTTTGGATGTTGAGGAGCTGACAATCATGGACCTCTATATTAAGAATACAAATACCTTTTTTGACTGTATGGAGAACATTACCTCTCTACGTTTCATACATACATCCTTAAGCCAATTCACATATGAGTCTTTTACTTCAAATATGCAGAAGTTTGAACTCAAATATTCCGTCATCAAGAATTTACCTTCCTACATATTTTCAAATTTAAAGCACCTTAAAGAACTCCGGATAACAAATAATCGACGACTCACCAACATAGAATATTCACTTATACAATTAGACAAACTAGAGTTCCTAGATTTGAGTAAGAATAAAATAATGATGGAGACTTGTTGTAAAAAGGATATTTCTGGGAATTCGCTAAAGCATTTGAATTTTAGCTATAATACATTCATCGGTTTGAGAAGTTTTTTTCTGGACATGCCTCACCTTCTCTCCTTAGACCTGAGTCACTCAAAGGTGGACAGTGTAGGACAATTTCCCATATTTATGACTACGAATAATCTGACTTATCTTGATCTGTCCTACACTTCATGTCATTTTGTGACTCACTGTTCCTTCTGTGGACTCTTCAATCTGGTAGAGCTACGTGTATCCCATACCACATTTGCTCCTAATATACTGGGCTCTGTTTTCCAGAACTTAAGTAGCCTTCGTCTTCTTGACATGGAATCTTGCGGGATAGAGCACATACCCAACGAAGCATTTGGACACCTCAAAAGATTACAAGTTCTTAATTTGAGCCAGAACAAGTTGATGGAACTTCCAGCATCTGTTCCGCTTTCTCTTTTTGCTCTACAACATTTAAATATAAGTGCCAATAACATCCAGGGGTTATCTAATGATACAATCCAGGTTTTATTGAAAAGCTTGGCGAAAGTGGACCTTTCAGATAACCCCTATGACTGTTCTTGCACCCAAGAACAATTTTTGCTGTGGGTCCATGAGCAGAGTGTCGAAAATCTAAACTTCAGCAATCATATGGAATGCAAGACCCCAGAACACCTTCAAGGCTCGCTAGTCCAGGACGTCAATTTGAACTGCAGCTGGACCCTCATATATATCATCATAATGGTTATTATCGTAATTATGTTTCTTTCACTGCTGGTGTATCACTTCTACTTGAAAAATTGCTTTCTCTATTTATGTTTTTGCCACCAAGGCTACAAAAAGTCAGCAACTGAGAAAATCTATGATGCTTTTGTCATACACTCCAGTTTAGATGAGGAATGGGTGAGGGAAAAACTCCTCCCGGAACTGGAAGGTGGCGACCCATCATTTCAGCTTTGTGTACATTACCGAAACTTCGAAGCGGGGAAGCTGATCCTTGAAAACATTTTTTACAATGGTATTTGCTGCAGTCGAAATGCTCTCATCATCCTTTCTCCGAACTTCATTGAGAGCAAATGGTGTTCTTTCGAGTTTAGGTTGGCCCTGTTCTGGAGGTTCCTGGAGGACGAGTGTGGAATCATTCTCATCCTACTGAAACCCATCAGGGAAGACCAACTTAAACACATGTACGTCCTGAAAAAATACCTCAGCAGCAAAACCTACCTCAAATGGGAAAAAGAAAATAAAGAACAGGACGTTTTCTGGAAACGGTTAAGGAAAGCATTGACGCGAAGTCGGGAAGCTGCTCCACTTTTGGTTAATAACAGAATGGAAATGTGTAATCTGCAGAATAAACAGAACAAAGAGAGTGCATTGTAATGTGCCAATGGTATAAGGCAGGCATGTCCAACCTGCGGCCCGGGACCTCAGGCAATGCGGCCCACTGCCCCCTGACAATTTTTGCTGGGGAGGAAGGAAGTCAGGTCGGGGGCACGGCCACAGCAGCTTCTAACTAACGGTGGGCAGAGGCTGCCTCAGAGGGGAGGGGAGCATGTGCAGTGTTCCTGACTCCTACCACCATGACCACTTCAAATCACTGAAGTGGTCATGGTGGTTAGAGTTGTTATATTCTCCGTGTTCAGAAATACTGCTACTTGCCTGTCGCCTGGGATGGCATTTGCACAGAAATACTGTTCCAGTCTTTCAATCCAGGAACTCCAGGTTGTCTTTTCTCCATCAAATTCACTTAATGTCCCTATCAATGACATTTTCCTGCTGGGCTCTGTGGGTGTTTGTATCCAGCTGACAATCCAGAGTTGTTGTTTTTTTCTTTCTTTCTTTTCTCACACGGATAGTAACCTTGTATATCCCATCCTCGTCGCCACTGTTATATTCTCCGTGTTGTGAGAGACACAGAACTCTGGTCTGGAACAACGGATGTTTATTCAGGACTCACTGTACACTACAACATGCATTACAGGACAGCTCTGTATATCAATGCATCTCTTACATGTCTCTAAGATGGCCACTCTGCCCCTTGACCCTTGTCATCACTCCTGGGTGGAGCTAGCCTTAAAGTGACAGTACATGTGAAACCCTTCAGGTATAACAAGTGTTCCTTTATTATCGCTCAGAAGAAGTAAACCTCTGTATACTGATTCATTTTAATTTGATCATCCTCTAGATGTGCTAAATTAGTGCGGGGCCCCTTGTGGCGCGGGAAGGGCGCGGCGGCATTTTTTTACTTATATACCTTAACTATAGTATATATTTTATATGCGGCCCGAGAAAATGTTTCTACACTCAATGTGGCCCAAAAGGTTGGACACCCATGGTATAAGAAATAAATTTACTTTGGGATTGAAATAATCTGAATATGACTATTTCATGTCCCAACTCTCCTCAATGGACTTTACATCACGCTCTGCATTCGTTGTGGGGATCTGCAGCATGGTGCGGCAGCAGTAAACACTCAGAGTCCAATTGCAATGCCAGAACTGTATTGTAGTTCGCCAATTCCCAACAAGCCCGGTGGGAAGGCGCCCAACCGGGAACACGCCCAACCGGGAAAACACTCACAGGATGTAACAGCGATGTGTAGCAGAGCAAGTCTCAGATATTCCAACAGCATCTGTCTTGGTGGGCAGAATTCGGCCTGTCCAGTCTGTACCGAAATGGAAAGGCTTCCAGGAAGGATAGCGTGTCCCTATCTTTTCCCTTCTCATCTTGAACCTCTCCTTGCAACTATTTTATGTCCTTGTCAAACAGGTGATCTGTCCCTACTATACCCACACCCAAGCCCGGGAGCCAGGGTCCTAAATAGACTCTGCTTTACTAAAGATGGCCATCAGTCACATGAGAAAGCAGGATCCAATCAGATAGCTCCCCCATTAACCCAGGAAACCATAGAGGAACCATGTTCCTCCTAACTTCCTCTCCCTCTGCAATGCCACTGTGGTTGAGCGCCACCTGTAGTGAAGAAAGTAGACTGCACCTGCCTACACTGTGGCTGTCACTTCTGAAAAAGAAAAAGTGCCTCAAAAGAACATAATATAAAGCATAAAGAATACCTCTGAACTTTTGGTAATATTGTGTGTGTGTTTATATATATATATATGTATACCTTCCTATCTATTTACTAATGTTTATTGAGAGTGTTTAGTTCCGCTTTAAAAACTTCACAATACAATACAATAGAGCAGGGGTCTCCAAACTTTCTAAACAAAGGGACAGTTTACTTTCCTCCAGACTATAGGGGGGTCAGAATGTGGCCATCGGAAGTACAAAGTGTCCCAGCATCAGTGGGAGTTAAAAAGTCCCCATCATTAGTATCAGTGGGAGGAATAGTGCCCCATCATTGGTGTCAGTGGGAGGAATAGTCCCCCATCATTGGTGTCAGTGGGAGGAATAGTGCCCCATCATTGGTGTCATTGGGCCCCATTGTTGGTGTCATTGGGAGGAATTGTGCCCCATCAGTGGTGTCATTTGGCCCCATTGTTGGTGTCATTGGGAGGAATTTTGCTCCATCACTGGTTTCATTGGGCCCCATTGTTGGTGTCTTTGGGAGGAATTGTGCCCCATCATTGGTGTCATTGGGCCCCATTGTTGGTGTCATTGGGAGGAACTGTGACCCATTGTTGGTGTCATTGGGAGGAATTGTGCCCCATCACTGGTGCCATTGGGCCCCATTGTTGGTGTCATTGGGAGAAATTGTGCCCCATCACTGGTTTCATTGGGCCCCATTGTTGGCGTCATTGGGAGGAATTGTGCCCCATTACTGGTGTCATTGGGCCCCATTGTTGGCGTCATTGGGAGGAATTGTGCCCCATCACTGGTGTCATTGGGCCCCATTGTTGGTGTCATTGGGAGGAATTGTGCCCCATCATTGGTGTCATTGGGCCCCATTGTTGGTGTCATTGGGAGGAACTGTGACCCATTGTTGGCGTCATTGGGAGGAATTGTGCCCCATCACTGGTGTCATTGGGCCCCATTGTTGGTGTCATTGGGAGGAATTGTGCCCCATCACTGGTGTCATTTGGCCACATTATTGGAGTCATTGGTAGGAATTGTACCCCATCACTGGTGTCACTTGGCCCCATTGTTGGTGTCATTGGGAGGAATTGTGCCCTATCACTGGTGTCATTGGGCCCCATTGTTGGTGTCATTTGGAGAAACTGTGCCCCATCACTGGCGTCATTTGGCCCCATTGTTGGAGCAAAATTCCTCCCAATGACACCAACAATGGGGCCAAATGACGCCAGTGATAGGGCACAATTCCTCCTAATGGCACCAACATTGGGGGTCAATGACACCAATAATGGGGCACAATTCCTCCCAATGACACCAACAATGGGGCCCAATGACACCAGTGATGGAGCAAAATTCCTCCCAATGACACCATCACTGGTGTCATTGGGCCCCATTGTTGGTGTCATTGGGAGGAATTGTGCCCCATTATTGGTGTCATTGACCCCCAATGTTGGTGCCATTAGGAGGAATTGTGCCCTATCACTAATGTCATTGGGCCCCATTGTTGGTGTCATTGGGAGGAACTGTGCCCCATTGTTGGTGTCAATGGGAGGAATTGTGCCCCATCACTGGTGTCATTGGACCCCATTGTTGGTGTTATTGAGAGGAATTGTGCACCATCACTGGTGTCATTTGGCCCCATTGTTGGTGTCATTGGGAGGAATTGTGCCCCATCACTGGTGTCATTTGGCCCCATTGTTGGTGTCATTGGGAGGAATTTTGCTCCATCACTGGTGTCATTGGGCCCCATTGTTGGTGTCATTGGGAGGAATTGAGCCCCATTATTGGTGTCATTGATCCCCATTGTTGGTGTCATTGGGAGGAATTGTATCCCATCACTGATGTCATTTGGCCCCTTTGTTGGTGTCATTGGGAGGAATTGTGCCCTATCACTGATGTCATTGGGCCCCATTGTTGGTGTCATTGGTAGGAATTGTACCCCATCACTGATGTCATTTGGCCCCATTGTTGGTGCCATTGGGAGGAATTGTGCCCTATCACTGGTGTCATTGGGCCCCATTGTTGGTGTCATTGGGAGGAACTGTGCCCCATTGTTGGAGTCATTGGGAGGAATTGTGACCCATCATTGGTGTCATTGGACCCCATTGTTGGGGTCATTTGGAGGAATTGTGCCCCATCACTGGTGTCACTTGGCCCCATTGTTGGTGTCATTGTGAGGAATTGTGCCCCATTACTGGTGTCATTGGGCCCCATTGTTGGTGTCATTGGGAGGAACTGTGCCCCATTGTTGGAGTCATTGGGAGGAATTGTGCCCCATCATTGGTGTCATTGGACCCCATTGTTGGGGTCATTGGGAGGAATTGTGCCCCATCACTGGTGTCACTTGGCCCCATTGTTGGTGTCATTGTGAGGAATTGTGCCCCATCACTGGTGTCATTGGGCCCCATTGTTGGTGTCATTGGGAGGAATTTTGCTCCATCACTGGTGTCATTGGGCCCCATTGTTGGTGTCATTGGGAGGAATTGTGCCCTATCACTGATGTAATTGGGCCCCATTGTTGGTGTCATTGGTAGGAATAGTACCCTATCACTGGTGTCATTTGGCCCCATTGTTGGTGTCCTTGGGAGGAATTGTGCCCCATCACTGGTGTCATTGGGCCCCATTGTTGGTGTCATTGGGAGGAATTGTGCCCCATCATTGGTGTCATTTGGCCCCATTGTTGGTGTCATTGGGAGGAATTGTGCCACATTATTGGTGTCATTGGTAGGAATTGTACCCCATCACTGGTGTCATTTGGCCCCATTGTTGGTGTCATTGGGAGGAATTTTGCTCCATCACTGGTGTCATTGGGCCCCATTGTTGGTGTCATTGGGAGGAACTGTGCCCCATTGTTGGTGTCATTGGGAGGAATTGAGCCCCATCATTGGTGTTATTGGACCCCATTGTTGGTGTCATTGGGAGGAATTGTGCACCATTACTGGTGTCATTTGGTCCCATTGTTGGTGTCATTTGGAGGAATTTTGCTCCATCGCTGGGGACATTGTACCCCATTGTTGGTGTCATTGGGAGGAACTGTGCCCCATTGTTGGTGTCATTGGGAGGAATGGTGCCCCATCACTGGTGTCATTTGGCCCCATTGTTGGTGTCACTGGGAGGAATTTTGCTCCATGACTGGTGTCATTGGGCCCCATTGTTGGTGTCATTGGGAGGAATTGTGCCCTATCACTGGTGTCATTTGGCCCCATTGTTGGTATCATTGGGAGGAATTGTGCCCCATCACTGGTGTCATTTGGCCCCATTGTTGGTGTCATTGGGAGGAATTTTGCTCCATCACTGGTGTCATTGGGCCCCATTGTTGGTGTCATTGGGAGAAATTGTACCCCATCACTGGTGTCATTTGGCCCCATTGTTGGTGTCATTGGGAGGAATTGTGCCACATTATTGGTGTCATTGGTAGGAATAGTACCCTTTCACTGGTGTCATTTGGCCCCATTGTTGGTGTCATTGGGAGGAATTTTGCTCCATCACTGGTGTCATTGGGCCCCATTGTTGGTGTCATTGGGAGAAATTGTACCCCATCACTGGTGTCATTTGGCCCCATTGTTGGTGTCATTGGGAGGAATTGTGCCCTATCACCGGTGTCATTGGGCCCCATTGTTGGTGTCATTGGGAGAAACTGTGCCCCATTGTTGTTGTCATTGGGAGGAACTGTGCCCCATTGTTGGTGTCATTGGGAGGAACTGTGCCCCATCCTTTGTGTTATTGGACCCCAGTGTTGGTTTCATTGGGAGGAACTGTGCCCCATTGTTGGTGTCATTGGAAGGAATTGTACCCTTCATTGGCGTCAGTGACTAAAATAGCACTCCACGGACCAAATAAAAGCAAGCAAAGGGCCACAACTGGCCCCCGGGCCACAGATTGGAGACCAGTACAATAGAGAATGCTAAATATGCTCATGTTATCCAGGTGGCGTAACGACTCTCTATTGTACGGTATACATACTTGATACTAATTGTATAAAAAACGCCTTCATTTTTATTATGATATAGTGTTGTGGGTTAAATAACCACCCCCATCCTGAAGAAGCGGCCTCCGCTGCGAGACGCGTTGATGTTGGACACCTCATCAAAAGTTATCGTGTATGAGGACTATTTGATCACAAAAGTGGTTAGAGGTCTAATTTTGGTCCTTAGGGTGGGTATTTGTATATTTCCCCTTCATAGGGGGTTTTTAAGTGTCAACATTCTATTTTAATGGATATAATAAACTATATATTTTTATAATCTTTGTCTGCCTCTTGTTGTGTCTGTAAAAGTCCAATTTCATATATACGTTGCAGCTTGGGAGTGGTTTATTGCAGTGAAGCCATAACCCCAGTATTTTTTTTTTTTCAGCCGGCAATTCTCTTTTTTTTAATAAAAGCGATCCGTGTGACTGATTAGCTGCTGGATTCAAGATAAAAGCAGCGGGAGGGGTCTCAGCCCCCCTTCACCTCCAGCCGTTGTGTTTCTCAGGCTTACCGTTCTTACTGGTGAGACCGAGAAACAATCCAGGGGTTTACACGGCTAGCCATAGAGGTGAACACAGACCAGATCATCTCTGACTACCTCTATGATCTAGGAGGACCAGAGCGACGTCATGACGTCACGTCTGGTCTAGGGTAGAAAGTAAACCATTTTATTTTTAAAGCATAAAATCAATGGGGTTTATCTTTAAAAGATAAAGGAAAGATTTGGGGTCTTCATAAAGAGGACCTGTCATCCTTATTTCTATTAAAACGGATGTTTGCATTTACGTTCCTCATCGGAAACACTGAGAGTGCACCAGGTGGTTATAATGAACCAGACCCCCCCCCCCCCCCCCATTCAGAATCAGCCTAAACTAAGATACATGTAAGATTTTAGGTATTCTCTGCAATAGGAATTTCATTTTTGGTGAGATACTCCTCAAGGGTTGAATACTTCTAAAGGGATGACCCTGCAGCTTTTCTCATCAGAACACTGAGTGTGCACCAGGTGATTATAATGAACCAGACCCTCCCATTCGGAGTCAGTCTGCACTAAGATACAAGTCAGATTGTTGGCATCCTCTGCAATAGGAATCTCAGTTTTTTTTGGTGAGATACCCCCCAGGAGTTAAATATTTCTAAAGGGATGCAGATCCTGTGGCTTTCCTCATTGGAACACTGAGAGTGCACCAGGTGGTTATAATGAACCAGACCCCCCCAATTCAGAATCAACCTAGACTAAGATACATGTAAGATATTAGGCATCCTCTGCAACAAGAATTTAATTTTGGTGAGATACTCCTCAAGGGTTAAATACTTCTAAAGGGATGACCCTGCAGCTTTTCTCATCAGAACACTGAGTGTGCACCAGGTGATTATAATGAACCAGACCCTCCCATTCGGAGTCAGTCTGCACTAAGATACAAGTCATATTTTTGGCATCTTCTGCAATAGAGAGTCTGTTTTTTTGGTGAGATACCCCCCCAGGGGTTAAATATTTCTAAAGGAATGCAGATCCTGTGGCTTTCCTCATCAGAACACTGAGAGTGCACCAGGTGGTTATAATGAACCAGACCCCCCCCAATTCAGAATCAACCTAGACTAAGATACAAGTCAGATATTAGGCATCCTCTGCAACAAGAATTTCATTTTGGTGAGATACTCCTCAAGGGTTAAATATTTCCAAAGGGATGCAAATCCCATGGCTTTCCTCGTTAGAACACTGAGAGTACACCAGGGGATTATAATGAACCAGACCCTCCCATTCAGAGTCAGTCTGCATTAAGATACAAGTCAGATTTTTGGCATCCTCTGCAATAGGAATTTCAGATTTTTGGTGAGATACTCAGGAGGGGGTAAAGGCTTTTAAAAGGATGCAGACCCTGCAGTTTTTCTCATCAGAACACTGAAAGTCCACCAGGTGATTATAATGAACCAGATGCTCCTATTCAGAATTGTATCAGATGTGCTACAGGTGACTGGAGACATGTCACATTGGACTAATAAAACCTTCTCCTCAAAAATTAATGTTTTGATATTTATGCTCTCTACAGCTCCCTAAAATACTAATTCACACCATAAGGTGCATGCAAGCTTTTTTGTGCGTTCCTGCGCATCTCGTTGAAATGAATGGCTGCCCTATGTATGTGAAATGTGCAAAAATAGTGCAGACAAGATTTTTACCATCAGGTCACACCAAACTACATGGTACTCCTAGATACAGTATCTCACAAAAGTGAGTACACCCCTCACATTTTTGTAACTATTTTATTATCTTGTGACAACACTGAAGAAATTACACTTTGCTACAATGTAAAGTAGTGAGTGTACAGCTTGTATAACAGTGTAAATTTACTGTCCCCTCAAAATAACTCAACACACAGCCATTAATGTCTAAATCGCTGGCAACAGCAGGTGTGTTACATTTGGTGTTATCGCTCTCACTCTCTCATACTGGTCACTGGAAGTTCAACATGGCACCTCATGGCAAAGAACTCTCTGAGGATCTGAAAAAATAATTGTTGCTCTACATAAAGATGGCCTAGGCTATAAGAAGATTGCCAAGACCCTGAAACTGAGCTGCAGCACGGTGGCCAAGACCATACAGCAGTTTAACAGGACAGGTTCCACTCAGAACAGGCCTCGCCATGGTCGACCAAAGAAGTAGAGTGCACATGCTCAGCGTCATATCCAGAGGTTTCCTTTGGGAAATAGACGTATGAGTGCTGCCAGCATTGCTTCAGAGGTTGAAGGGGTGGGGGGTCAGCCTGTCAGTGCTCAGACCATACGCCGCACACTGCATCAAATTGGTCTGCATGGCTGTCATCCCAGCCTCTTCTAAAGATGATGCACAAGAAAGCCTGCAAACAGTTTGCTGAAGACAAGCAGACTAAGGACATGGATTACTGGAACCGTGTCCTGTGGTCTGATGAGACCAAGATAAACTTATTTGGTTCAGATGGTGTCAGGCGTGTGTGGCGGCAACCAGGTGAGGAGAACAAAGACAAGTGTGTCTTGCCTACAGTCAAGCATGGTGGTGGGAGTGTCATGGTCTGGGGCTGCATGAGTGCTGCAGGCACTGGGGAGCTACAGTTCATTGAGGGAACCATGAATGCCAACATGTACTGTGACATACTGAAGCAGAGCATGATCCCCTCCCTTCAGAGACTGGGCCACAGGGTAGTATTCCAACATGATAACGACCCCAAACACCTCCAAGATGACCACTGCCTTGCTAAAGAAGCTGAGGGTAAAGGTGATGGACTGGCCAAGCATGTCTCCAGACCTAAACCCTATTGAACATCTGTGGGGCATCCTCAAACAGAAGGTGGAGGAGCGCAAGGTCTCTAACATCCACCAGCTCTGTGATGTCATCATGGAGGAGGGGAAGAGGACTCCAGTGACAACCTGTGAAGCTCTGGTGAACTCCATGCCCAAGAGAGTTAAGACAGTGCTGGAAAATAATGGTGGCCACACAAAATATTGACACTTTGGGCCCAAATTGGACATTGTCACTTAGGGGTGTACTCACTTTTGTTGCCAGCGGTTTAGACATTAATGGCTGTGTGTTGAGTTATTTTGAGGGGACAGCAAATTTACACTGTTATACAAGCTGTACACTCACTACTTTACATTGTAGCAAAGTGTCATTTCTTCAGTGTTGTCACATGAAAGGATAGAATAAAATGTGTATTGAGTTAATTTGATTAAAAATATATAAAAATATTTACAAAAATTTGAGGGGTGTACTCACTTTTGTGAGATACCAATGCCAATAAGCATTAATGGCAACAGCATGTCTGATAAAGGCAGCACATTTCCGTGTGGCGTGGGAAAATTTCGCATTTTCGCACCTTGTATGCGCGCCCTCCCCGGGGCTAAACTGTTTCTGACCCTTTACTGTCTCACTGTTAAAAATAAATTATTAAGTTAATTCAACCCCATCAAGCAACAAAATATTAATCTTTACCACACTTTTCTAGACTTTTCTACTTATCCAACCCTATTGCAATAAATGTGCTACAAAGCGTGACCACAAAGGAGGAAGTATTAGCAGATGTGTGCAGGGCTCAGTATATGGAAGTACAAAAACAGAAGTGGCGATGGTGACAGAATTAGTGAAAGAACGAGCTAAACAACCCGGTTCAAGTGGAAGATAACCTTAGTGCATTGTCTATATACTGTGGCTACATTGTTGCCTTGTAAATTTAGCTGTGGAAGTTTTTTTTTTTTTATCGGCGTGAGCAATTGTCTTACAAAAATGTTTTTCATGGCCTTGCTCAATCGAGTGTTTTTCCAGGGTCTTTTTGTGTGATTTTGGTACGATTTTTATACACGATTTGTTTTGTTTTTTTTCCAGTGTTTTTGAGCTTTGGCTTTTTTTTATCAGCCTGTAAAGAAAACTGTTACATCATTTGTTGCTAGATTTTTAAGCTTTTCTATCAGCTATTATTTCTTTTTTTTTATTATAATTATTATTATTATTATTATAATAATTATTATTATTTTTTTATTATTATATTTATTATTATTTTTTTTTTGTTAGGGTTAGAGTTAGCATTAGGGGTAAGGGGTTAGGATTTTTTATTATTTATTTCTATTAGTGAAAAAACAAGTTCAGCCACCCTTTTCAAGTGTAAGATAACCTTAATGCATTGTGTATATACTGTAGCTCCATCTTTGCCTTGTGAATTAAGCTGTGAAAGTTTTTTTTTTTTTATCGGTGTGAGCAATTGTTTTACAAAAATGTTTTCCAAGGCCTTGCTCAATCGAGTGTTTTTCCAGCATCTTTTTGTGTTTTTTGTGTGATTTTGGTATTTTTTTTTTATACACGATTTGTTTTTTGTTTTTTTCCAGTGTTTTTGAGCTTTGGCTTTTTGTTATTAGCCTGTAGAGAAAACTGTCATCTGTTACATCATTTGTTACTAGATTTTTCAGCTTTTTAAGTTTTTCCATCATCTATTATTATTTTTTTTTTAATAATTATTATTATTATTATTTTTTTTTTCTATTATTATTATTATTATTATTTTTTTTTTTCTTTTTTTGTTAGGGTTAGAGTTAGTATTAGGGGTAAAGGGTTAGGATTAGTGTGTTAGGGTTTTTTAATTATTTATTACTATTAGTAAAAGAACGAGTTCAGCAACTCGGTTCAAGTGTAAGTTAACCTTAATGCATTGTGTATATACTGTAGCTCCATTTTTGCCTTGTGAATTTAGCTTTTTTTTTTTTTATCGGTTTGAGCAATTGTTTTACAAAAATGTTTTTCAAGGCCTTGCTCAATCGAGTGTTTTTCCAGCATCTTTTTGTGTGATTTTGGTATTTTTTTTTTATACACGATTTGTTTGTTTTTTCCAGTGTTTTTGAGCTTTGGCTTTTTTTTAATTAGCCTGTAGAGAAAACTATCATCTGTTACATCATTTGTTGCTAGATTTTTAAGCTTTTCTATCAGCTATTATTTATTTATTATTATTATTATTATTATTATTATTATTATTATTATTATTATTATTATTATTTTTATTATTATTTTTATTATTCTGTTTTTATTATTTTTATTATTATTATTATTATTAGTATTATTTTTTTTTTTGTTAGGGTTAGAGTTAGCATTAGGGGTAAGGGGTTAGGATTAGGGGGTTAGGATTTTTTATTATTTATTTCTATTAGTGAAAAAACAAGTTCAGCCACCCTTTTCAAGTGTAAGATAACCTTAGTGCATTGTCTATATACTGTAGCTCCATTGTTGCCTTGTACATTTAGCTGTGGAAGTTTTTTTTTTTTTTTTATCGGTGTGAGCAATTGTCTTACAAAAATGTTTTTCAAGGCCTTGCTCAATCGAGTGTTTTTCCAGCATCTTTTTGTGTGATTTTGGTATTTTTTTTTATACACGATTTTTTTTTTTTCAGTGTTTTTGAGCTTTGGCTTTTTTTTTATCAGCCTGTAGACAAAACTGTCATCTGTTACATCATTTGTTGCTAGATTTTTCAGCTTTTTAAGTTTTTCCATCAGCTATTATTTTTTTTTAAATTATTATTATTTTTTTTTTTTCTATTATTATTATTATTATTCTTTTTTTTTTTGTTAGGGTTAGAGTTAGCATTAGGGGTAAAGGGTTAGGATTAGTGGGTTAGGGTTTTTTAATTATTTATTACTATTAGTAAAAGAACGAGTTCAGCAACCCGGTTCAAGTGCAAGTTAACCTTAATGCATTGTGTATATACTGTAGCTCCATTTTTGCCTTGTGAATTTAGCTTTTTTTTTTTTTTATCGGTGTCAGCAATTGTCTTACAAAAATGTTTTTCAAGGCCTTGCTCAATCGAGTGTTTTTCCAGCATCTTTTTGTGTGTTTTTTGTGTGATTTTGGTATTTTTTTTTTATACATGATTTGTTTTGTTTTTTTCCAGTGTTTTTGAGCTTTGGCTTTTTTTATTAGCCTGTAGAGAAAACTGTCATCTGTTACATCATTTGTTGCCAGATTTTTCAGCTTTTTAAGTTTTTCCATCAGCTATTATTTTTTTTTTAATTATTATTATTATTATTTTTTTTCTACTATTATTATTATTTTTTATTTTTTTTGTTAGGGTTAGAGTTAGCCAGATTTTTCAGCTTTTTAAGCTTTTCTATCAGCTATTATTTCTTTTTTTTTTATTATTATTATTATTCTTTGTTCTTTGCATGTTTTTTGTGTGTTTTTATGCGCGATTTTGGTAGTTTTATGCAGGATTTTGGTAGTTTTATGCACGATTTGTTTTGTTTTTCAGCGTTTTTAAGCTTTAGCTTTTTTTTATTATCCAATAGAGAAAACTATCATCTGTTGCATCATTTATTGCTAGATTTGTCTGCTTTTTTAAGTTTTCCATCAGCTTTTATTTATTTTTTAAATTATTTTAATTCATGTATTTATTATTTTTATTTTTTTTTTCTGTTAGGCTAAGGGGTTAGAGTTAGGTTAGAGTTAGGATGAGGGTTTGGGTTATTTATTATTTATTTTTATTAGTAAAATAATGAGTTCAACAACCCGAGTGCAAGAATAAATGCGTTGTGTATATACTGTAGCTCCATTTTTGCCTTGAAAATTTAGCTGTGGAAGTTTTTTTTTTGGTGTGAGCAATTGTTTTAAGGCCTTGCTCATTCACAAGCCCAAGAGGATCTATGCATCTTATTTAACCCTTATCACTCATGTAGCACCCCCCCCCCCCCTTTAGGCTGCATTCACACCTGAGCGTAGAGTCTTCGAGGGTTTTTCTGGCGCTTTTTGAGTGTTGTTATGCACAATTTTGGCATTTATGTAATGCACGATTTGTGTTTTTTTTTTTTTTTCAGCGTTTTTGAGCCTTGCCTTTTTTTATTAGCCTATAGAGAAAACTATCATCTGTTGCATCAATTGTTGCTAGATTTTTCAGCTTTTTTAGCTTTTCCATCAGCTATTTCTTTTTTTTTTTTTTTTTTTTTTTAACCTTGGACAAAAGCCTGAATACGGCCGGCCATTTTTTTTTATTTTTTGTTATATTAATATATATATATATTTTTTTTTTTTAGGGTAAGGTGTAAGAGCTAAGGTTAGGCTAGGGTTAGGGGTTGGGGTTAGGATTAGGGGTTAGGGTTATTTATTGTTTTTTTTTTTTTTTTTTTTTAGGGTAAGGTGTAAGAGCTAAGGTTAGGCTAGGGTTAGGGGTTGGGGTTATGATTAGGGGGGGCTAGGGTTATTTATTGTTTTTTTTTTTTGTTAGGGTTAGCGTGTTTATACGTTTTTTTTAACCAACAGTATGTACTCAGAACCATTTGGGCACACCAGTACTCCCAGTCTTGCGCCAATATCCTTGTATATTATTAGGGTGACAATACTTTTTTTTTTTTTTTGTGATAATACTCTTACTACTTCTTCTAATATTAATAATACATGAATAAATAAATGTAAAATAAATACAAATGATCATAAATAAATAATAAATAAAAAAATATTAAATAAAATAATAATAAATAAATAAATACAATAAATGAATACTATGTAATAATAAAAAAATAATTAACCCCCAATCTTAGCCCCCTAACCAGGGGCGTTGCTAGGTGGGAAAAAGACCAGAGGCTTCAGTCACGAAGGTAAATTTGATAACCCTCCCCCACATTTTAAAGTAAGTCCCGCCCAAGCTCCACCCAAATACACGCATGATGCATCATTCTTTTACAAGCTAGAACTATATAAAAAAAAAAAAACTAAAAAAAATCCAGGCACGTGCGCAAGTGAAGAGAAGTAAGCTTGGCATGCCCTCACATCATCTGGCTAAGATCAGGTGATGCCCCAAGTGAAAAATAAAAGGATGCACAATGCAAGCCCACTCACTGATGCACAAAGCAGCAGCACCACATTATGAGAATGCTGAGATAGATGCTAACCTAGAATCCATCTAGAATGGTGCTACCACCATGTCCTCTGGTAGTCACAATACATCCCATATCAGAAGGTAAATCCCGAGACCATGTTTAATGAAAAATTAAACTCCAAATTACCATGCACAAATTCCGTAGAGTTTGGAATCCTTTGATTTTGGCATTCCTCCCAAGAAATGTTGACTGCAGTCTACGTTGTCTACCTTATGACCTTGGTTGACCTTGTCTACCTTATCTACCTTATGACCTTATGACAGTCTTGGACTAATAGCCCCAGAACTCCCTAACTGATTCTTACCACTCCCCGACTGAGTCTCCTCCTGATACCCCAGGCCATATCTGTTTTCCCAGCCCCCTCTCCCCCCTTCTTCCACCTCTCCTTCACCTTTGTATTCTGTTTGTTTCTACTTCCTACTTCTTCCATATGCAACCTTACTGGACACCCTCTTCTAAAACTAAATGCCCTTATGTTTAGTAATAAAGTCAGAATGGTTGGCTAGTGCATACTATTATATGCCTCTGGTTGGCTAGTGCATACTATTGTATGCCTCTGGTTGGCTAGTGCATACTATTATATTCCTCTTGTTATTTGTGTAGCAGGATTCCCAGCCGTTTTGCTGGATATGGGTCCCCCTGGGTCACCGGGTGCAACAAAAGTACCTTTGTGCATGTTTCTCCAAGTGTGAGCACTGAGACAATGACCAGTCCAGTATCTTTGGGGTTTTTGTATTTATTAAGAACTTGGATGGGAGAAGGGAATGAGTGGGATACTCCTTTGGCTCAACTATGCACAATTTGCTGGGGACAACTGAAAATGCATATTGGCGTTGACCTGACGCTGGCTAAATGCCGGTCAATGCCGGTTAACGCCGATGTAACAGATCCCCAATACTTGGACCAATTATTTCTGTCTTAGGTCTCCAGAATCTCACGTGATGCATTTGCATACTATCACGTACCTGGAGATGAGCCTGACACTGTGAGGAAGGCCTCCCTTGCGCCTCTGACTCGGGACCCCTGATAGTGCAGACAGGGGACACCAGAGTGTAGAGTAGCACGAGCGCCTGGAGGTTTGCTTGAAGCGGACGATGGCTACTCGTGAAGGTCGCCAGAAAAGTCAGATGAGCAGGGTGTTGAGCAGGCAGCAGGTGCTGGAAGCAGGGGTTCCTGGGTAACAGGAGGAGCTTCCTGAGCAGGATGGACGGATCTAGGAATGACAGAAACGTGGTAAGATAAGCCGGGTCAGGAGCCAATCGGTAACGTAGAAGCCAGTGGGAGCAGACAGGAAGAGAGGTCACGGGACAAGCCAAGGTTGGTGCAGGTGGAGAGCAAAGAATCGTCAGGACAAGCCGGGACTGGAACTAGGAACAAGATGCAGGTAAACAGGTAACAGGTATCCAAGACTGAAGACAAAGCAGCACTAGAGCAGTGCAATGGCTGGGTTTAAATAGTCCCTTTGGTGCCAATGTCTAACGCGCGTTCACGTACTCGCGAACGTGCGTGCGCGGTTGCGCGAATTCGCGCATGCGCATTGGCCATTGTCAGGTTTCTGACAAGAACACGTCTTTGCACAGCAAACGTTCTCTTACACATACAGAACGTAGTCAACATACCTTGGCCATTTGGAAAGAGACAATAGGTGAATGAGACTGCAACATTATCATAATTAACTCAACAAACAACAAGCCCCCAAAACAAAACCACCTCTAAACAGATGACAGCAGATGACGTAGGTTCGCAGACTGCCCTTCTTCGTTTTCAAAACACCGTACTATAAATGTCAATTCACATCCCCACAGTAGACAATAGCTGAGTTTGACGTCATTAGCATCTCTTTAGTCTCTCATTGTGTGGAGAAGTCCTCTGCTGCAACAGGCAGCTTTAGGCCTGTAACATTGATCCCAGTCTGAGTCTGTATCTTGGGGTGACATGGATTTGAGTCCAAAGTAACACTACTCCCATGGTCCTCCAGCATATACCCCCACACAGAGGTGCACTCCCCTACAAGCCAGGGCCCCTAGTCCGTGGGCAGGAGTCTGGCCTCCACACACCTCCAGTAGCCCGTGGTGAATGTCCCAGCAAATGGGCGTTCATCACAGCAGGTTAACGCTGGCCCGCTGCCTGTTAACTCCCAACTTTGGACTACTTTCTTGCATAAAGAAGTCCTCTTTGAGCTCCTTTAAGCACTCCTTGCCGAGGTAGCTACTTGTATGACTGCTGCACTGCTGAACACTTCAGGTCCCACACCGGCGCCCCCTTTTACTCAATTATCTGCAGGGCTTAGACACTGGCACCCCCTTTCTAAGCCTTCTCTACTGGTTAGCTGTCTCCCAGATACCTCTGACCTTCTGGAGTGGTCCCCTCTACTAGGCAGACCCCTGGGCGGTTTCAAGTACTCACAACACTGTTTTTCCCCAAAACTTCTGCCCAGCAGCTCCACTCGGTCCACAGCACTCTGGATCCCTCATTGCAGCCCAGCTCAACCTTCATCTTCTAGGCCGACTGCCCAGGAAACCTTCACTACTGCTGAAAGGAGGAGAGGCAGCCATCACCCTCCTCCTGGGACTCTGCTTCCCGCCAAAGACGCCCTGTCACATGCTCCCCTCAGACTTATAACTCATCCCAGGGTGCATTGTGGCAAACTCTACCCACTCAGATAGCCATAAGCCCCAGCGTGCTATTGGCTAGGTTTCCTCCACTGTCCAATAAGAGCCCTCATTGGAAACAGTGGGGAGACTCCCTAGGCTCAACAGGTCACACCTGGAAACATGTGACAGCCTAACCAAAAGATCAGCCTCCCCTGATATGCAGACAGGGCCACCCATATGCTCTTTCCTAGCACCTACCTAGGAGGGTGCTACATTTGGATGAAACTTTTCAACCACATATCTTTGTTTACATTTTGTACATTTAATGTTGAGATAAAGCTTTTCATGTACACCAGTCTTTGTCAACTTTTTTACGAAAAAGAGGGACCCTTCTAATAATTTACAGGTCTCAGGGAACACCTGCTAAAATTGAGGGGTCAATGGAAACAATGCCACCTCCACACCATGCAGAACAATGGGGAAAAGATCAGTGAACGAGGTTTGGTGATGTCACTACTGTGCTGGTCACTGTTCTCCCTACTGGAGGCTCTGACACGAGGAAGCCAATACATGCCTCTACAAAATGCAGTACACGGCATGGTATTGGGGAATAGATCAGTGAGTGAGATGTGGTAATTAGGGATGATCGAACGGTTCGGGTCGACCATCGGTTCGACCCGAACATTGGGTGTTCGACATTCGGCCGAATTCCGAACTTTTTGTGGTAAAAGTTCGGAATTCGGCCACCAGAACCGCCCAAAATGCAATGGGACAGGAACTGGGCTTTAAAAGCCAGTGATTGGCCCAGAAACATCAGTAAAATGTGATTGGAGTGACTACGGGGTCCAGAGGCCAATCAGGAGTGAATACGCCCCCTAGTATATAACATAGCCCCGCCAAACCTTTAGCACTGTAATACAGAGGCTGTGGAAGAGAGTGGAAGCATTTGTGTTTCTCCTGCTGCTTGTAAAGCTTCAGTGTCATTTTGCAATTATTAGTGTGAGGAAAGGGATATGCAGTGTAGTTAGGGTACAATATACCACTATAGTTAGATCCAATAATCTAGTTTTTGTAGGGATAGCTTTAAGTGTCAGGGTGACCGTAGTGTAGTTTAGGGTGACCTTACTCTGCCATATCTGAGTGACCGTAGTGTAATTTAGGTGACCTTACTCTGCCATGTCAGGGTGACTGTAGTGTAGTTTAGGGTGAACTGACTCTGCCATGTCAGGGTGACCGTAGTGTAGTTTAGGGTGAACTGACTCTGCCATGTCAGGGTGACCGAACTCTGCCATGTCAGGGTGACCCCACTATGCAGATTCTGGGTTAGGGGTATACATTTTTTTGCCTGATTCATAGTCCCTGGGGCATGACCCAGAACCCTAGGCACTTTTTAGGGGCATTTATTGGGTTTTAGGGCTTCAAAATGGTGTTTTTTGATTCCAGAAGTTCGGGTCCCATTGATTTCAATGGAGTTCTGGAATCCAAACCAAACTTTCGGGAAATTCGGGTGTTCCGGTCAAACCGAACTTTTCAAAAGTTCGATCATCCCTAGTGGTAATTTTACTACTGTGCTGCTCACTGTTCTTCTTGCTGGAGGCTCTGACATGAGGAAGCATGTTTATTAGTACATACAGTTGAATATAACATATACAATGTATACAAAAAATATTAATTAATAGGCGATCCAATGAGTGATCCCACAGTCCAATTACATAGAGATCAACAGAGTAGGATTCCATATATGATAGATTATTGGGGAGTATACACAGCATCACAGACTGGAATTCCAAGTAGTAATAAAGTAGTAGTAGGATTTGAAACATCATAATCTCAACGTGTTTCGTGGCCCAAATCGCCACTTCATCAGGGACAGATGTAAAAATCTAAGAAGAAACATATAAGGAAATTGGCACAATGCTGATAATATGAATTGGAAAAAGGGGAGGAGGGAGAAGGGGCATAACCCCATACATACCCATACTTATAGGAGGCTCAGATGGTAATTGGAAAGGAAAGTGGATTATTAAAGTTAAATTTCAATAAAGCAAAACTACCCAGGAAGACAACCCGACCAGGCACACTCACATTATATTGCAACAGAAAGTATAACAGTTGGCCTTGGGTGCACTGACAGCACCTATCTTGAGGGGCAGAATGCAGCTTGGCCAGTCAAAGCCTAAATCGGGAGGCCTCCAGGAAGGATGGAATGTCCCTGCTTTTTCCCTACTTGTCTGGATCCTCTCACTGCCGCTAATCACTGTCCTTACACTGTCCACACGTGAAATGCACACCAAGCCCTGGAGCCAGGGTCTTTTATAGACTCTGCCTGACTCAAGATGTTCACCAGAGTCACATGGGCTGCCAGCATCCAATCAGATAGCTGCCCCAGTGACCCATGAAACCATATGGGAACCATGGTCCTCTTGACTTTCTCTCCCTCTGCAATGCGGTTGATCAGAACTTGCAGTGGCAGAAGAAGACTGCATCTGCCTATATGTCTCACAAGTAACTACCTAATGAGATAGGTTGGGCTGGTGGCCAAGACTGCCTTGATCCAGAGTGTCTTTATAATTTGTATAGACCAAAACCAAAAATGTCAAACCACATATGGTCTACCACAGAAGATGATTGGATATTTTTGATTTTGGTCTATACAGTTTTGTTTGAATGAAGACTCTGGAGTATTAAATAAAAAAGGGAGGGGGTGGGGGTGGGGAGGGGGGGTTAGGCCCAAAAACCACCAGTCAGCACTGCAGAAGGGTAAGAATTTCAAGTCTCTGAAGATGCAATGATGGTCTCAAGTAGTGCTTCTCTTCGGAATCACCAGACCTAGGGTTGCACAGATACCATTTACCGATACCGTTTACTCAGCGCTTATGATAGCAAATCGGGGCAGCTGGAGGTGTTCACAGGGCTGGAGGAGAAGCTCTGGGACCCCCTGGGTATAGGGTGAAAGTGATGTTGGCTTGGGAGGCGGACCATCTCTACATCTCCCCCCAGCGCTGTGAGCACCTCCAGCAGCCGTGATTTGCTATAATCGGCGGACCGGGACACCTATGAAGATTATTTTGCATGTTGCCAGCTGTGAGTTCTAACATTTTTTTAAACTGCCCACTAGATGGCGCTTTTCCCTTTTCTATACACACACACAGGAGCCATGGGGGAAATTGCATGCGATTCGGACAAGAGTTGCACTGCATTCCTGTTCAAATTGCATTTGATTCTTTGCGCTGATTCATTTTTGTATTGACGCAAATTGCACCGCAAAGTATCGGTTTTGGTATCGCGAGTACTTGACCGAGAGTATTTGTACTTGTACTCGATAAAAAAACAATATCGTGCAACCCTAGATCTGGTGATAACAGTATCTGTACATCCCTAATCAGACTCATTAAGAAACTGACCATGAAGAACCCAGTACCAAATCAGCTTTTCTGCCTACTTCAGATAGAGGAAATCCTTAACACAAATTGACCTGATGAAGGGGGCATTGCCCCTGAAACACGTAATCGACACCTGTGTGGATGGGCATCGCTCCAGCGTTGGGACTGGGTTGACTTCATGCTTACATTTCTTGACCTTTGTGAGCAGATTGGATTTTATTTTCATATACAATAAAATGGTCTCAAGATAATGCACTAGGCTGCTTCATGGTTTCTTCTTCTGGGGTTTGTAGGCACTTCCAGTGGTTTTTGAGTGTGTGTCTTTATAATTTGAATAGTTTTAAACTGAGAAGAGAGGCAAAGCACTGGAGTCATGCACATGATATTTCCTCTCCTGAATCTGGAGACACAGCTCCTGTGTTTTGTACACCCAAATACAGAAGATTATTCTTAGACCCTCAGCTATACTCATCAATGGTCCTTCAAATATGGGAATATTTGAGTAGCACTTGTCATCATGAAAAATTTCCAAACATGTGACCCTATGGTAGAGAAGAATAAAATTTCCCTATGCATGTTTTCCTCATGAACCGGGTCAAAGAAAACAAAAAAAGAGGAAACTGGTCTAACCTCGAAGTCAAAAAGTCAAGAGTCGTCAGTGAAAATACTTTTGGAAGTTCCACCTCTTAACAATACGTATAGTATTGAGAGATATTGAGAGATACTGTACCCAAAATTTTGGCAAAATTAAGTATAAAAATAAATTTAAAAAAAATTAAAAAAAAAGTCTGCCATGTATCTACTTCTTGCATGCATAACCTTCTATTTAAACACGAGATGGCCAAATGTAGACTCCTATATGAGCTTATTGGGTAACCAAAACCACACTATGGAGTTCAGGTGTTGCAGTGAAGGATACTTTCAATTGTAAAGCATACAAACTCATTTTAGACCAGGGGTCTCCAAACTCTCAAAAGTTTATTGTCCTTCGGACTTTAGGGGAGCCAAACTGTGGCCAATGGGAGTAAAAAATGTCGCACCATCAGTGGGAGTATTCTTAATATTATTATAGAGCCAACAGTTTACGCAGCTCTTTACAATATAAACGAGAGACAATACAATAAAATACAAGAGGGTTAAGAGGGCCCTGCTCAGAAGAGCTTATAATCCAATATTATTATTGGGCCCAAAGTATTAATATTTTGTGTGGCCACCATTATTTTCCAGCACTGCCTTAACCCTCTTGGGCATGGAGTTCACCAGCTCTTCACAGGTTGTCACTGGAGTCCTCTTCCACTCCTCCATGATGACATCACAGAGCTGGTGGATGTTAGAGACCTTGCGCTCCTCCACCTTCCGTTTGAGGATCCCCACAGATGCTCAATAGGGTTTAGGTCTGTAGACATGCTTGGCCAGTCCAATCACCTTTACCCTCAGCTTCTTTAGCAAGGCAGTGGTCATCTTGGAGGTGTTTGGGGTCATTATGTTGGAATACTGCCCTGTGGCTCAGTCTCTGAAGGGAGGGGATCATGCTCTGCTTCAGTATGTCACAGTACATGTTGGCATTCATGGTTCCCTCAATGAACTGTAGCTCCCCAGTGCCGGCAGCACTCATGCAGCCCCAGACCATGACACTCCCACCACCATGCTTGACTGTAGGAAGACACACTTGTCTTTGTACTCCTCACCTGGTTTCCGCCACACACGCCTGACACCATCTGAACCAAAAAGGTTTATCTTGGTCTCATCAGAGCACAGGAGATGGTTCCAGTAATCCATGTCCTTAGTCTGCTTGTCTTCAGCAAACTATTTGTGGGCTTTCTTGTGCATCATCTTTAGAAGAGGCGTCCTTCTGGGATGACAGCCATGTAGACCAATTTGATGCAGTGTGCGGCGTATGGTCTGCGCACTGACAGGCTGACCCCCCACCCCTTCAACCTCTGCAGCAATGCTGGCAGCACTCATACGTCTATTTCCCAAAGACAACCTCTGGATATGACGCTGAGCACGTGCACTCAACTTCTTTGGTGGACCATGGCGAGGCCTGTTCTGAGTGGAACCTGTCCTGGTAAACCGCTGTATGGTCACTTTTGTTGCCAGAGGTTTGTGAAGCTCTGGTGAACTCCATGCCCAAGAGGGCTAAGGCAGTGCTGGAAAATAATGGCGGCCACACAAAATATTGACACTTTGGGCCCAACTTGGACATTGTCACTTAGGGGTGTACTCACTTTTGTTGCCAGCGGTTTAGACATTAATGGCTGTATGTTGAGTTATTTTGAGGGGACAGCAAATTTACACTGTTATACAAGCTGTACACTCACTACTTTACATTGTAGCGAAGTGTCATTTCTTCAGTGTTGTCACATGAAAAGAATGAAATATTTACAAAAATGTGAGGGGTGTACTCACTTTTGTGAGATTCTGTATATATTTTTTTTATTTGCTATATTTTTTTCAATTAATTTAGAGTTACCCTTTTATGTGCAGTCATGCAGATACCTTAACTCGACATTAAAGTGGTTATAAACCCACTTTAATGACATTTACCTATAGGTAAGCCTATATTAAGGCTTACCTATAGGTGCTCTAAATATCTCCTAAACTTGCACCGTTTAGGAGATATTTACAGTGCATGCAGTGCAGTGACGTCATCGGCCCAGGCACTCTGAAGAAACGGCCACCCGTGCCATTTCTTCAGAGCCCTGTGCCGTGACTGGCGGCTACCGCGCGCATGTGACGTCACGCGGCTCCGGCCAGTAATACAGCCGGAGTCCGCAGACGCAGAAGGAAGATAGGTGAAGATGGATGCGGCCGGCAGCAGGGACAACGCGGGCTTCATTGCAGGTAAGTGTCACATAATGTGCTAGTATGCGATGCATACTAGCCCATTATGTATTTACTTTGCAGTGAAAAAAAAAAAAGAAAAAAAAAGTTAGAGTTTACTTCCTCTTTAAAATTATATTCCCATACTCATTTCTTTTATTTCCACAGCACCAATATTAATTTCAAATTCTTAAATGTCACCGAGATTGATAAGGGCCAAATTAGGTGAAAAGATTAAAGACATAAAACAGTTCTGTAATAAATGGTTAACATAATAAATGGGTCACTGTAAAAAAAAAAAAAAAAATTATATATATATATATATATATATATATATATATATATATAATATAATATTATATTATATTATATAATCTTTTTTTTTTTCCACAGCACCAATATTAATTTCACATTCTTAAATGTCACGAGATTGATAAGGGCCAAATTAGATGAAAATATTAAAGACATAAAATAGTTCTGTAATAAATGGTTAACATAATAAATGGGTCACTGTAAAAAAAAAAATATATATATATATATATATATATTATTTAAGAATTTTAAATTAATATTGATGCTGTGGGGATAAAAAAAAAAAAAAAAAAAAAAAGATTATACATGTCGCTGAGATTGATAAGTGCCAAATTAGGTTAAAAGATTAAAGACATAAAAAAGTTCTGTAATAAATGGTTAACATAATAAATGGGTCACTGTAAAAAAAAAAAAAAATATATATATATATATATATTATTATTATATTATATATAATCTTTTTTTTTCCCCACAGCACCAATAATAATTTAAAATTCTTAAATGTCCCTGAGATTGATAAGGGCCAAATTAGGTGAAAAGATTAAAGACATAAAAAAGATCTGTAATAAATGGTTAACATAATAAATGGGTCAATGTAAAAAAAAAAAAAAAAAAAAAAAAATATATATATATATATATATATTATTATATTATATATAATCTTTTTTTTCCCCCACAGCATCAATATTAATTTAAAATTCTTAAATGTCGCTGAGATTGATAAGGGCCAAATTAGGTGAAAAGATTAAAGACATAAAAAAAGTTCTGTAATAAATGGTTAACATAATAAATGGGTCACTGTAAAAAAAAAAAAAAAAAAAAAAAATTATATATATTGCAGAGAAATAACATGAAAAGAGATTTTTATTTTCTGCAAAATACATGTCCCAAATTGTCGTTATCAATTACAGAAAAAAAAAAAAGCTATTTGCATTTGTATTTCCTTATCTCCATCCGTCCAGAGCCCAGCAGCCGGCTTGCCGGTGTTGTCACTCTTGCTGAGTCAGTAATGACTCGTTTGTAAAGAGGGGGGGGGGGGCAGATTGGGTGTCATTGAGACATGAAATACCAAGAGTCAGAGAGCGCTTGGCAGCTGTTGTAATTTCAGATACGGAATGGGGACTTTTGGGATAATTCATCCTCTAATTGGTAAAGCTCGTGACCTGAAGACAAAGTAAATTGGGGACCGTTGACACGTGGCATCATTCTGTTGTTAAAATTCTTAAAGGGAATTAAAACAAAAAAAGCCTTCAACTCATAATTGCCTCTCCTACAGGAAAAAATAAATAAATTGTATGATTCACATTTGTCTATTGTTTCAAAATCACATTGTGCTTCATCATCGCTAATTTTGCCTTTTTTTTCTCGTAGACTGCGTCATAATTGGATACATTGTTTCTTTTTTTGTATTATTTTTTTTTGCTCTATACTTATTCCACCTGATCGGTCTCTGTATGATTAATGCTGTATGCTTCTCCCACATGAGGATCTCATACATCCCTTGTCCCTTTTCAGCGTTCCCTGTCCCTCCTTCACCGCCTTCTTGTATGGCTTTATCCTCATCCCCCCCCCCCCCAATCCTCCGCCTTTTCCCATGTGTTCAGCAGCTCTTCTTCCAAGGTCATGCACGCTGAAATAAATCCCCCCCCTCCTGGCCTACACTCTTCGTTCTTCTGTGCTTAAGTCGGCATTAGCTTTTTTCGAAACAATTGCCCCCTTCCTGCCCTTAGCACGGCTTCTATAATTATCCATTTGGGTGGTGTCACTCGAAAAAAAGCTTGGAGGTTAGAGAGGGATTAATTAGGTTCCATTAAATATTAAAATTCAGCAGACGCGTTAGTGAAACAAATACGCGCCGTGACCTACGCCCGGGCTTCGTGATGTTGGGGGGAAACGAATGGCACGCCACCGCTTAACTGTCTAGGAACTGTTATCACAGGAGGGATTCAGGCTATTCTCCGACGTCTAGATTGGCGTGTTCATTTTCCTTTATGTATTGTTCTCCTGGCTGTGGAGCCGTAAATCCACGACGGCACAGCACCACCGATGAAATATCTCAAGCCCCATGCAAGTAACGAGCATACGGGAAGGTTCTGCAAACAGTTTATTGTGACTGCCGCAGGGCACGTGGATGGTGAATCAGGCAAAACATCGCATTGTACCTGGGTCTATTATGAGCGGTGGAGCTTCGGCACGTACGCTCGTCACAAATGTGCATGTGCGTTATGAAAACAACGTGCTGGCGGCATTCAGCCGCCCAATTTGTCCTTGAGATGGGCGGCCGGTCGGTTGCTGAGGCTACCAGGTGCTAATAGTCCCTGCTATCTCATTAACTGCGGTGATTAGAGCGGCTGGCAGCTTTCCATCAATAAACCTGCGTTGCCATTGTAAACATCTTCTCGACAAGATTAGCTGCGTGTTTTTTTTTCTTTTGGATTTCCAGATAAACTTTATTCATGCTGAAATCACGGTCACGTTCCGCGTATAGGAACATAAGTGGAAGTCAGTGGGTCACAGTCATGAATGAGTGATGCATAATTTTTAGCAATTGAATTTTTGTAAATGTTTGGCGAAGGGTACCTGGGGAACGGAACGGATAATTAAATTACATAGTCAGAACCATGTTTCCATATAGCAGGAGTGAAACCGATATGAGATAATTGAATGGCCATTGATTTTGAAGGGATGCAAGGTCTGCTTTCCCTGAAGCCCCTTGCCAAGGCAAGCAGCTCAAAAGCCTGGTGAAAGACATCACTGTTGGGTCCTGGGGAAACAGAGGACCACAATTTCCAAGAGCAGACACCCCAGCACTGTTAAAGGATCCCAAAACCTATGAAAAACTTCCAAAAAAGTGCTGGGGTGTCTTCTCTTGGAGATAGGGATCTATCTTGCTTTCCCGAGATCAAACAGTTATGTCTTTCACCAGGCTTTTGATATGATTGCCCAGGCAAGGGTGATGTCACTGGACCTTCCCAGAAGATCCTGGAAAAAAAATCAAAGGATCCCAAAACCTATGGAAAACTTTCTTGATTTTTTTCCAGGATCTTCTGGGAAGGTCCAGTGACCTCACCCTTGCCTGGGCAATCGTATCAAAAGCCTGGTGAAAGACATAACTGTTTGATCTTGAGAAAGCAAAGGATCCTGGGAAAGCAAAGGATCCCTATCTCCAAGAGAAGACACCCCAGCACTTTTCTGGAAGTTTTCCATAGGTTTTGGGATCCTTTGATTTTTTTCCAGGATCTTCTGGGAAGGTCCAGTGACATCACCCTTGCCTGGGCAATCATATCAAAAGCCTAGTGAAAGACATAACTGTTTGCTTTCCCAGGATCCTTTGCTTTCTCAAGATCAAAGGATCCCTATCTCCAAGAGAAGACACCCCAGCACTTTTCTGGAAGTTTTTCATAGGTTTTGGGATGCTTTGATTTTTTTCGAGGATCTTCTGGGAAGGTCCAGTGAGGTCAACCTTGCCTAGGCAAGCATATCAAAAGCCTGGCGAAAAACATAACTGTTGGATCTTTGGAAAGCAAAGGATCCCTATTTATGGGAGAAGACACCCCAAGACTGTTCATTAAGTTTCTCATAGGTTTTGGGATCCTTTGCTTTTTCCAGGATCTTCTGGGAAGCTCCAGTGACGTCAACCTTGCCTAGGCAAGCATATCAAAAGCCTGGTGAAAGACATCACTGTTGGAAATTGTGATCCTCTGTTTCCCCAGGACCCAACAGTGATGTCTTTCACCAGGCTTTTGATATGCTTGCCTAGGCAAGGTTGACGTCACTGGAACTTCCCAGAAGATCCTGGAAAAATCAAAGCATCCCAAAACCTATTGAAAACTTTCTTAACAGTGCTGGGGTGTCTGCTCTTGGAAATTGTGATCCTCTGTTTCCCCAGGACCCAAGAGCAGACACCTCAGCCCTGTTAAGAAAGTTTTTCATAGGTTTTGGGATCCTTTGCTTTTTCCAGGTTCTACTGGGAAGGTCCAGTGACATCACCCTTGCCAAGGCAAGCATATAAAAAGCCTGGTGAAAGACATACCGTAACTGTTGGATCTTGGGAAAGCAAAGGATCTCTGTTTATGGCAGAAGACACACCAACACTGTTCAGGAAGTTTTTCACAGGTTGGGATCATTTGATTTTCCCAGGATCTTCTGGGAAGATCTTCTGGTTCCAGTGACATCACCCTTGCCTAGGCAAGCAGAGCAAACACCTGGTGAAAGACATCACTGTTGGATCCTGGGAAAAGAGAGGATCACAATTTCCAAGAGCAGACACCCCAGCACTGTTAAGAAAGTTTTCCATAGGTTTTGGGATGCTTTGATTTTTCCAGGTTCTTCTGGGAAGGTCCAGTGACATCACCCTTGCCTGGGCAATCATATCAAAAGCCTGGTGAAAGACATACCGTAACTGATGGATCTTGGGAAAGCAAAGGATCCCTATTTATGGCGGAAGGCACACCAACACTGTTCAGGAAGTTTTTCATAGGTTTTGGGATCCTTTGATTTTTCCAGGATCTTCTGGGTAGATCTTCTGGGTCCAGTGGCATCACCCTTGCCTAGGCAGGCAGAGCAAACACCTGGTGAAAGACATCACTGTTGGAAATTATGATCCTCTGTTTTCCCAGGATCCAACAGTGATGTCTTTCACCAGGTGTTTGCTCTGCCCGCCTAGGCAAGGGTGATGCCACTGGACCCAGAAGATCTTCCCAGAAGATCCTGGAAAAATCAGAGGATCCCAAAACCTATGGAACACTTTCTTAACAGTGCTGGGGTGTCTGCTCTTGGAAATTATGATCCTCTTTTTTCCCAGGATCCAAGAGCAGACACCCCAGCACTGTTAAGAAAGTTTTCCATAGGTTTTGGGATCCTTTGATTTTTCCAGGATCTTCTGGGAAGGTCCAGTGACATCACCCTTGCCTGGGCAAGCATGTCAAATGCCTGGTGAAAGACATACCGTAACTGATGGATCTTGGGAAAGCAAAGGATCCCTATTTATGGCAGAAGGCACACCAACACTGTTCAGGAAGTTTTTCATAGGTTTTGGGATCCTTTGATTTTTCCAGGATCTTCAGGAAGATCTTCTGGGTCCAGTGACATCACCCTTGCCTAGGCGGGCAGATCAAACACCTGGTGAAAGACATCACTGTTGGGTCCTGGGAAAACAGAGGATCATAATTTCCAAGAGCAGACACCCCAGCACTGTTAAGAAAGTTTTCCATAGGTTTTGGGATGCTTTGATTTTCCAGCATCTTCTGTGAAGGTCCAGTGACATCACCCTTGCCTAGGCAAGCATATCAAAAGCCTGGGGAAAGACATAACTGTTGGATCCTGGGAAAACAGAGAATCACAATTTCCAAGAGCAGACACCCCAGCACTGTTAAGAAAGTTTTTCATAGGTTTTGGGATGCTTTGATTTTTCCAGGATCTTCTGGGAAGGTCCAGTGACATCACCCTTGCCCAGGCAAGCATATCAAAAGCCTGGTGAAAGACATAACTGTTGGATCTTGGGAAAACAGAGCATCACAATTTCCAATTGAATTTTTGTAAATGTTTGGCGAAGGGTACCTAGGGAACGGAACGGATAATTAAATTACATAGTCAGAACCATGTTTCCATATAGCAGGAGTGAAACCGATATGGAATAATTGAATTGCCATTGATTTTGAAGGGATGCAAGGTCTGCTTGCCCTGAAGCCCCTTGCCTAGGCAAGAAGCTCACAAGCCTGGCGAAAGACATCACTGTTGGGTCCTGGGGAAACAGAGGATCACAATTTTCAAGAGCAGACACCCCAGCACTGTTAAGAAAGTTTTTCATAGGTTTTGGGATCCTTTGATTTTTCCAGGATCTTCTGGGAAGGTCCAGTGACATCACCCTTGCCTGGGCAAGCATATCAAAAGCCTGGTGAAAGACATAACTGTTGGATCTTGGGAAAGTAAAGGATCCCTATTTATGGCAGAAGACACACCAACACTGTTCAGGAAGTTTTTCATAGGTTTGTGATCCTTTAATTTTTCCAGGATCTTCTTGGAAGATCTTCTGGGTCCCGTGACATCACCCTTGCCTAGGTGGGCAGATCAAAAGTCTGGTGAAAGACATTTCTGTTGGATCTTGGGAAAGCAGAAGATTCAAATTTCCAAGAGAAGACACCCCAGCTCTGTAAAGGAGTAAAACTGATATGGGATAAATTAATGGCCATTGACTTAGTGGGGACCTCCGATGAAAATTAAAGGTCTGCTTACCCTGAAGCCCCTTTCCACCAAACCTTCCGCCCAGGTTCCTGTAGGTGGCAGTGATATTACCACAGGGCGCTTGGAAAGCGGAGGATTCCACTTCAGAAGAGAAGACACCCGAGCACTGTAAAGGAGCAAAACTGGTATGAGATAATTGAATAGCCATTGACTAAGAGGGAAATAAAACACTAAATGTGGCGCTAAACCCTAAAATATAACAAAAAAGATGGGAAAGCAGTCCATGCAAATGTAAATGTATCTTCACTCTTGTAGAGGCAAATCCAGAGTAAACCACCACCAGAAGAGCACTCAAAAACACCACCACTCCTTACCAGATATCCTTGATCCCCACAACAGAGATCAAATGCGCATGAATGAAGGATCAGAGACTTCTCACTCAGATATCCAGTTCATAGGTACAGGCTCAGATATGGTGTGTGTATAATATGGAAAAGAGAAAATATCACATATCGCAGACTGCTTTACAAGAATTTATTCCCACCAAAAAGAGCCACTTACAGGGTTCAGAAGAAATCCTCACATGTAAAGTCAGAATCTCCCTGCCAATTCCTAGGCATCCTGCTGTCAAGCGCTCGGTATATGGCCGCTCTGTGTCCTCCTCGCTGCAGCACGCGTCGCTTAGCACGCCACCCGACGCACGTTTCGACTGAAACAGTCGTTGTCAAGGGGTGTGGTTGCCAGCTACGATCGTGCCTTTTCTAATGACGGAGGAGAGAAGGCCGGAAGTGCGCAATACCGGAAACCGGATATGCGCTCCACAGTCCAGAACCACCCGGACAGGAAGAAGGAAGAAATGGAAAAAAAACACCAAGGGAGGATGGAAAAAATAAATCCAAAAAAGCGCCCCCAATATTGATAAAAATAGCGATGTTCTCCATATATCACATGCCCCAAACTATATAATACAAGCGGGGCAATTCAAATCATAGGATAAAAATATCCACTATATGTTTGATAAGCGCAGCCCGAGGAGACAGCGCCACCTACCGGTGAAGACAGCAATGACACCTAAAATAAAGGCTAGGGAATTACATTAAAATATCAATAATATCTGATCAGCAAGTGACAATTAAAATCATACAAACAATTATTTTATAACAATCATAAAAACATCACATAAAACATGTTAAAACCTTTTAAAATCAAATTGCACAAAAGGATAGAAATTATGAGTTGTTAATATGGGCATTTAAATCCCATTCTACATTAAGGCCCAAGGGTATATAAGATCTTAGCCTATATATCCAATTGGTCTCGAGCTTCGAGACCCCCCTTGTCATATGGCTTCCCCTCCAGTGGCCTGAGAAGCAATCAATACCCAAAAATAGGGTTCCACTGGGATCTTTATTATGACACTCAGCGTAATGCCTTGACAGGCTATGCTTCGGGAAGCCCTTGACTATGTTGGCCACATGCTCCTTGAGCCTCACATGAAGCTCTCGGATAGTGCGGCCAACATAGTCAAGGCCGCATGGACATCTCACCAAATACACCACATATCTTGTGGTACATGTTATAAATGGCTTGATGGTATAATCCTGACCCGTGATTTCGGATCTAAAAGTGTCCACGCGCCTCCTCTTTTCCACATTTAATTTACAGACAGAACACCTCCTACATTTGTAAAATCCTCCCATCTGTTGAAAAAATGAGACCTTTTTAGGGGGGTCCCTGATGTTGGGGGCTATCTGTAATCTCAAGGGGGGAACACCCCGATATATGACTTGAGGCTGTGGAGGTAAGAGAGAGCCCAACACTCCATCGTTTTTAAGGATGTGCCAGTGACGGCGCAAGATATTTTTCACAGAGAAGTGTTGGGTTGAGTATGTTGAGAAAAAAGCGAAATCAAAAGATTTTGATGGGTCTCTCTTTTTTGGCTGCAAGAGATCACCTCTAGGCATAGAATCAGCCTTAAGCATAGCTTGTGTCAAAAGGGACTCATCATAACCCTTTTCACGGAATCTGTCCTTCAAAATGGAAGCCTCCAACAGGAAGTCCTCCCTCCGTGTACAATTGCGCTTTAAGCGCAAAAACTGACTGACAGGAACGGACTCCAACCACGCCTTGTGATGGCAACTTGTGGTATCTATGAATCCGTTCCTGTCAGTCGGTTTGAAAAAGGTAGAGGTGACAATCTGACCCTCCTCTATACGAATCCTTAGGTCGAGAAAGTGAATTTCTTCACTACTCGACTCATAGGTCAAATTAATGCCCCTTTGGTTATTGTTAAGGGTGTCCATGAACTGACCCAATGTTTTATTGACTAAGAGGGGACTTCCCATTAAAATGAAAGGTTCACTTACCCAGCAGTCCTAACTGCCCCCCTCCAACCTTATGCCTATCTTCCTGTGGGTGCCATGCAGGTTCCATAATACCACCAAACAAACTGTAGCCCGCTCTTGGAAATATTAAACACCTCAAAGGTTATTTTTCCATATTGAACTGTTATTAATGGAGAGTTTTTTCGATACTCGCAAGACACTCCTTAAAATTTTGTCCCCCGTCGTGCTTGCGATTTGCGTGCAACTCACATTATATTGCTCTTTATGTCCACTCTTTGTGTTATAATTGTTGTACTTTTGTAAAACTCGATAAAACTATGTGGAAAAAAATCTGGTCCCCATGGATTTCCTTCTTCTAACCAGACCGGAGGGTGTTAGACCTTTGAGCAACGTAGATACATGAATGGCCCAGAGGAGCCTCCCCTTCCTCGTTACTCCCTTCTTCTTTTCTTTCCTCTCTCTTTTTTCTCGCCTTCTTCTCTCATTTTCTAAACTTATATCTGATTTAACCTTCTGAGCACTGCAGAAATGATGCTAGATGTTCTATCAACCTACAGTAAGTTTCATCGTGAACCCTCACTTAACTTATAACCTTACATATTTCCAAGATATTTATGTATTGTTGTAAAGTCCAATGGCGTATGCACAACAAACCTAATAATGGCATGAAAACCAACAATTGTAATTGTCTCTGGGTTTACCTCGTTGGCGCTTTGCTGCTTTGTACAGTAAAACCTTGGATTGGCGCTTTGCTGCTTTGTACAGTAAAACCTTGGATTGAGAGTAACTTGGTTTGAGAGCGTTTTGCAAGACAAGCAAAGTTTTTGGAGAAATTTTTACCTTGATAAACGATCAATGTCTTGATATACAAGTAGCGTCATGTCACAACTGAGTATAAAAGAGAAGAGAGGTGCCTCTAAGTGTATATCACGTACCTGGAGATGAGCCTGACACTGTGAGGAAGGCCTCCCTTGCGCCTCCGACTCGGGACCCCTGATAGTGCAGACAGGGGACACCGGAGTATAGAGTAGCACGAGCGCCTGGAGACTTGCTTGGAGCGGACGATGGCTACTGGTGAAGGTTGTCAGAGAAGTCCGATGAGCAGGGTGTTGAGCAGGCAGCAGGTGCTGGAAGCAGGGGTTCCTGGGTAACAGGAGGAACTTCCTATGCAGGATGGACGGATCTGGAAATGACAGAAGCGTGGTAAGACAAGCTGGGTCAGGAGCCAATGGGTAACGTAGAAGCCAGTAGGAGCAGACAGGAAGAGAGGTCACGGGACAAGCCAAGGTCGGTGCAGGTGGAGAGCAGAGAATCGTCAGGACAAGCCGGGTCTGGAACTAGGAACAAGATGCAGGTAAACAGGTAACAGCAGTGGTGTATTTGGGTTTTGTGCTGCCCTAGGCAAGACTAAAATTGGACGCCTCCCTCCTATATAAATTTGCCCCACTCCTCTGTTAACGGATGTGACTCCCTCCAAAATTGAAGGACTACAAGTCCCAGCTTGAACCCCTGAGATCTCATGAGAGGGGGGAGTGAGAGGGGGTTGGAGAGAAAGAGGGGGTGTGTGAGGGAGAGAGAGAGGGGGTGAGTGAAGGAGAGAGAGAGAGAGAGAGGGGGGTGGGAGAGAGAGGGGGATGAGAGAGAGGGGGTGAGAGAGAAGGGGGGATGAGAGAGAGAGAGGGGGGGATGAGAGTGAGAGCGAGAGAGAGAGAGGGGGGATGAGAGTGATAGCAAGAGAGAGGGGGGGTGATATAGAAAGAGAGGGGGTGAGAAGGAGAGAGAGAAGGGGGGATGAGAGAGGAAGGATGAGAGAGGGGGGTGATATAGAAAGAGAGAGGGGGTGAGAGAGGCGGCTCTAGCAAGTAGTGGCCAATAGAGTCTCAGGTGGAGGGGGGCAGCTTTTTTGCTGCCCCCCTGCAAAGTGCCGCCCTAGGCCTGGGCCAAAATACAGCACTGGGTAACAGGTATCCAAGGCTGAAGACAAAGCAGCACTAGAGCAGGGCACTGGCTGGGTTTAAATAGTCCCTTTGGCGCCAATGTCTAACGTGTGTGCGCAGTGCACGTTTGTGTACTTGCGAACGTGCGTTAGCGGTTGCTTGAGTTCGCGCATGCGCATTGGCCATTGTCCGGTTTCTGACAGGAACTTTGTACAGCAAACGTTCTCTTACAGTGTAGCAATATGGTTACATTTAATGAAGGTTCAACATTTAGCAACTCACATGGTTGATGATTAGAACAGGCACATCTACGTATGCAGGCATCTGGGGTAAAGCTGTCCACATAGATCATCTTACGCACTGTCACCGACATCATTCCTTCCATGTTGCGCTCCAAGCCTTGTTTCAGATCGCTCTACTCAGTGCTGTATCCTGGCCTAGGCCAACAAGGCCCAGGCCTAGGGCGGCACTTTGCAGGGGGGCAGCAGAAAAAATATTTCATTATTTGTATAATGACTATGGACTTCCTATTTATTATACAAATAAGTGAAATAATCCTATAATTACAATCAGTGGCAGCAAACACAAGTCCAAATATCTTAAAAGAGTAATCTTACTAATCCCATTACATAAGGCTGTACTAATGGGCACTGATGGGGCTGAACTGGTGACCACACTGATATGCTGCACTGATGGGCAGTAAAGAGGCGGCGCTGATAAGGCTGCACTGATGAGGCTGAACTTATGGGAACTGATGAAGCTATGCTGATGGGCACTGATAGACTGTGGTTGTGGTCTGTGGTTTACAGATAACAGGGTGAGTCATAAACAGGAAGGGGTGTGGCCTTTACAAAAAGGGGTGGGTCATATTTAAATTAGGGGGTGCACAAGTTTAGTCAGGCCTAGGGCAGCACAAAACCTAAATACAACACTGGCTCTACTGCAGGGGAGTCTTCCCGGTCACCATTGCAAACTGACACCGGTGAGAGGCGGTTGTGAGGAGGATGGTCTAGGTGGACAGCTTTACCCCGGATGCCTGCATACTGTCAGGATTCGAACCCGTGACCAGCCACATCCCAGGCAGTAGCCCTGCTTACTAGGCTACCGTCCTTTCTGGACGTTCCTCCCTGAAGCCTATTATTCAACCTTAGTCAGGTCAAGTCCTTGCTCATCACCCTTGATTCCCCACACCTGGTAATTCCCTATATAAGTCCAACCCCTTGCACTCCAGCTTGCTGATTATTGAGCTCCTGAGCCTTGATCAAGCTTCTCCTCACCTGTTGCTCTTGCCTATTACCACAAATCCACCGCTGACCAGGAATTGACTACCGACTACTACTTCGACGACTACAGCGGTTTAGACATTAACGGCTGTGTGTTGAGTTATTTTGAGGGGACAGCAAATTTACACTGTTATACAAGCTGTACACTCACTACTTTACATTGTAGCAAAGTGTCATTTCTTCAGAGTTGTCACATGAAAAGATAGAATAAAATATTTACAAAAATGTGAGGGGTGTACTAACTTTTGTGAGATACTGTGTATATTCCTTTATTTGTGCTTTAGATACATTTTTTATTTTTTTTTATTTTCTTTTAATTTTTTATGTGTTTGCTTTTTTGTTGTATTTGTTATTTTGTCTTTTGTTGTATTTGTTATTTTGTCTTTTGTTGTATTTGTTATTTTGTCTGTTTGTTGTATCAATGTAAAAAAAATCTTTAAGGCTCTGTTCACATCTAG
>NC_138774.1:290933270-291010770 GCF_965119305.1 Pelophylax lessonae
CCCCTTCCTCTCTTTCTCTCTTTCTCTCATCCACTCATTCCCCCCCCTCTCTCTCTCATCCCCCACACTCTCATCCCCCTGTGTCATCCCCCTCTTTCTCTTCACCCTCCTTTTCTCTTTCTCTCTTTCTCTTTTTCTCTTTTTTTCTCTTTTTCTCTTTTTTTCTCTTTTTCTCTTTTTTTCTCTTTTTTTCTCTTTTTCTTTTTTTCCTCTTTTTTTTTCCTCTTTTTTTTTCCTCTTTTTTTTCCTCTTTTTTTTTCTCTTTTTTTTTCTCTTTTTTTTTCTCTTTTTTTTTTCTCTTTTTTTTTCTCTTTTTTTTTCTCTTTTTTTTTCTCTCGTGGGATCTCAGAGGTTCATGCTGGGAGTTGTAGTCCTTACATTTTGAAGGGAGTCACATCCGTTTAAAAAGGAAGGAGTGGGACAAATTTTATATAGAAGGGGGGCGCCCAATTTTAGTCTTGCCTAGGGCAGCACAAAACCAAAATACACCACTGCTAGGCAAGACTAAAATTGGGTGCCCCCCCCACATGTAAATTTGCCCCACTTATTTTTTAACGGATGTGACTCCTCCCTCCAAGTCCCAGCATGAACCCCTGAGATCTCACGAGGGGTCGAGCGGGAGAGGTAGAGAGAGAGATTTAGTAACCAGTGGTCAATAGAGTCTCAGGTGGAGTGGGGGTGGCTTTTTTGCTGCCCCCCCTGCAAAGTGCCGCCCTAGGCCTGGGCCTTGTTGGCCTAGGCCAAAATACAGCATTGGGTTAAGCATGAGCCATGAAATCTGGGTCAGGGGTTATCTGTGTTTGGGCTGGATGACTCATGCAGGCAGGTCTTTGGTGCCTCCCCCTGGGTTTTGAAGTTTGGAGAAACTTCTAGAGCAGGGTTCAGCAACCTACGGCCTGCAGGCTGCATTCAACCCCAACCACCTTTAAATGTCTGGCCTGTCAGTGCACCTGATGAATTCACATGCACCCGCCCGCGGGGATAGCCACTTTGATATGTTTACGAAAAACTTTGAGCAGTGTCCCAGGGCCTGTGCTATATTAATAAAATGTCGCTATATACCTAATTTTCAGAGCGGCGCTCACGTGACCGGTCGGATCTCCCCTCTTCAGATCTGTCAGCTAGAGCAGTAGGGGCTGAGAGTCCCCCCGCTGGCGTCAGCAGGGAGGGGGGGAGGGAGAGAGACGGCTGGTCATGTGAGCGGCGCACGGAAAATCCAGGTATATAGCGGCATTTTATTAATAAAGCACAGGCACTGGGACACTGGTCATTAGCAAACTGGGAGGTTTGTGTAAGCATAACAAAGCGGCTTAAGTAGCTGCAGGGGGTCTGTGTAATATGCAGGAGGTGAGTGTGTAGGGGGGGCTGTGTAATGTAAAGAGGGGCCAGGGGTGTGGGGGGGCTGTTTAATGTAAGGGGGGGCAGAGGTGTGGAGGGGCTGTGTAATGTAAAGGGGGCCAGGGGTGCAGGGGGGCTGTGTAATGTAAAGGTTGCCGGGGGGCTGTGTAATGTAAAGGGGCCAGAGGTGTGGAGGGCCTGTGTAATGTAAGGGGGCCAGAGGTGCGGGGGGCTGTGTAATGTGAAGGTTGCCTGGGGGCTGTGTAATGTAAAGGGGGGCCAGAGGTGTGGAGGGGCTGTGTAATGTAAAGGGGGCCAGAGGTGCAGGAGGGGCTGTGTAATGTAAAGGGGGCCAGAGGTGCAGGGGGGGCTGTGTAATGTAAAGGGGGCCAGAGGTGCGGGGGGCGGCAGGGCTGTGCAATGTTATACTAATTATTAGCAGGTGAATGCGGCCCTCCATGCATTCACATACATTAAATCTGGCCCTTAAGTGAAAAAAAGCTTGCTGACCCCTGTTAATGGGCGGAGGCTAGGATGATTGATCTGCATACTTAGGAGAGTTTAGCCTATCCCCAGGCAGTGTGCCTGGCTTGGGGCTAAGCCAACCCTTAAATATGGATGAGTTATGTTGGCAGGGAGAGTCAGATGGAGTGCTGAAGGGACTGTTGGTGGCCCTTGAGGCGAACCCCTTAGTCAGGGGGGGGGGGTGCTCTTCCTCGGGTTGAGTCTCAGGTTGGCCTGGGAGAATCCTGACTACAGAAGCAGTTTTGGAAGGATTCTTCCCTTTGAGGTAGCAGGAGCAAGGAGGACAGTGTGAGTACTACTGCATGGTCAGGGACTTACAAGGGGAGAGACTGTCACACGTAGCAGGTCTGTCTTGAAGCTAGCGGTGTGTTTATGGACCATACACACTATAAGATTTTCTGAAGACTTTTTCTTTTAGACTTACCAAATCCATATAATATGAGGTCAAACCTAAACACTTTCAATTTGTATGCAATCTGGCAGGCCCTTGCACTACATAGAAAAGGTAAATCTGAAGGAAAAAGTCTTCAGAAAATCTTATAGTGTGTATCCAGCTTAAACCTTCTGTAACCTTGTCCTTGGAGATCTCAAAGAGTCAGTCGGGTGGCCTGGCGGAGAGTCGTCAGTGGACTGGCATTTGTTGCAGTGAGTAGAGCTGGGACCAGTGTCTACAAGGGAGAGGATCCTGACTACAGAAGCAGTTTAGAAGGATTCTTCCCTGAGAGGCAGCGGGAGCAAGGAGGACAGTGTGAGCAGTGGCGACTGGTGCTCAAAATTTTTGGGGGGGCGCAAACAGTAAAATGAGTGCCACAGCGTGCCCCCCAGTCAATGCAGAGTGCCACAGCGTGCCCCCCAGTCAATGCAGAGTGCCACAGCGTGCCCCCCAGTCAATGCAGAGACCAGCGTGCGTGCCCCCTTCAATGCAGCGTGCGTGCCCCCTCCAAGACCAATGCACTTACCTGGCGGCGGCTTCTCTTCAGCCACGGCGGCGGTGGCGGCTTCTCCTCACTCTGTCCCCCGTCGCGTCTCCTGCAGTCCTCCCGCTCCCGCCTCCTCCTCGGCCAATGGCATGGGATTTGCCTTGCAGCCAATCAGGAATCGCGTATCGGGACGCGCTTCCTGATTGGCCAGGAGGAGGATCGGTGTGGCAATAGCGAATTTTCATTCGCCATTGTCACACAATGGGTGGGCTCGGGGCGCACTTCTCTGCGCCCCGGGTCCACCCTTTGCATCGCCCTATTGGAACCTCTGGCTCTAATCAGGTGATGTTTAAAAAAAAAAAAAAACCCCATTGAACTCCAGGGGGCTCCCACACATAGCAGGTCTCTCTGGAAGACAATGGTGTGCTTACATCTTCTGTATTCTTGCCCTGGAAGATCTCAAGAGTCAGTTAGATGGACTGGCGGAAAGTCAGTTTGGGTGAACTGGCATTTGCTGCAGTGGGTAGGGCTGGAACCCAGTGTCTACAAGGGAGTTGGAGGTACTCCAGGATGCAGTTCACAACACTTTATGCTACTTTTTGAAGGGACTGAGAGAGTTCCTAGTCCTAAAGGAGCTGTTGCATCTTTTCACTGAGACTATCAGTGTCCAGGAGTGACGAAACAATTCTGAAGTTGTTCCTGTTTTTTTTTTGTTGCTATCAAGTTAGGCATCCTATAATTCCCATCCAAGTTCTAACCTTTTAATAAAACCAAAGCTTAAAGACTGTTCCTTGTCTCTGGATAAAAGCTGAAAATGCTATTTGCGTGGCTGTGCAGGAGTGGGGAACCCAGTGATCTGCATTACCTACAGAGTTAGTGCTACACTTGCAAATAATATCTGGGACTTGTATGATCCTAAATTTGTCAAAGGAAAAAAAAGATTCTCTGGACTATAAAAAGCCATCTGTATGGCTTAGCCCAACCTTTCGCAACCAAGGTTTCTTCAGAGGTTGCTTGGGGTTTCCTTGAGGAAGGAGGAATTTCTGCTTCTCAGATAAGTTCCTCCTGACACCAGTCATCTTTTCGGCTATCTGCAAGAGGGGGATTTTTTCCCACTGACTATAAATTTAAGGAGCATTATTTGCATTGACCATCATGCTGATTTTGTTGTGAGGAGTAGATCTAGTAATTATTAATAGGGGTTCCTGGAGACCCTTTATTATAAAGAGTTTGCTTACTTCCCTGTGCCTCTGAAAGAAGCTTCCAGAGCATAGGGCTGGGAGATTTAAATCATCAATTTAATATTTATCATGTCTGGGAAGGTGTATCCCGAAAGTGACTGAGGAGGTGATAAATGTGCTGGTGGCCTGAGCAGGGTGCTTTTTCCTTGACGGGTAGGGTTCCAAAGCCTCTGGGGTTGCTGCCCCCTTAGACTCCTGTGGACTATGTAGTTCTTTGAGGTCTCAGCTGTGGCAGAGATGACGGCCTAAAGCAATCTTTTTGAGGAGCTGGCTGTGGGACCTTTATGGGATCTGGTGAAGGATTCTCCAATACTGAGATGTGTCTGGAGGAAGTTAGAAAGTGTGCAGCTGTCCTGGGGACTCGTGAGTGGTAATAAACCCTGGTAACTGAGTGCTTTAGAATGTATGTATAAAGAAGATGTCGCCCTATTACTGTGCACACGTTTTGGGATATCCCATGCCCTAACTCGGGGGTCTCCAAACACTCTAAACAAAGGGCCACTTTACTGTCCTTCATATGTTTATAGGGGCCACACTATTGCCAGTGGGAGTAGAAAATGCCTCAATGTCAGTGGGAGTAAACCGTGCCCTATCATTGGTATTAAGGGGTACGAATATTACCCCACCATTGCTGTCAGTGGGAGAAACCTTGCCCCACCATTGCTGTCAGTGGGAGAAACCTTGCCCCACCATTGCTGTCAGTGGGAGAAACCTTGCCCCACCATTGCTGTCAGTGGGAGAAACCTTGCCCCACCACTGGTATTAGTGGGGGGACTAGTGCCTCGTGGATGGTGTCAGTGGGAGGAATAGTGCTCCGAGGACCGGATAAAAGCAGGCAAAGAGCCACATCCGGCCCCCAGGCCACAGTTTGGAGACCAGTGCTCAAACCCCTCTCTTGTTTAAATATTTTTCAAGCAATTCATATCAAAAAGACATCCTCCTAGTCTGAGTTATTGGAACTAGTGTGCATGGAATTGTACTCCTGGGGATAGGCAGCCTGTGTACTATTTGGGAAGAACCAGCTATTACCAGCTGTAATGGTGGTATTCTTGTAATTACTTTGTATGTGGTTTTGATAAACAATAAATTTAACTTTTCATTGAGAAATCCTTAGTAGAGGTGCCTATATCACTTCTTTGTTATTTACCCCTTCTGTCCTAGTCTGACTGCTAGACTTGTAGACTTGTTCCCTCAGAACCAGAACAATAGATGGCATATAGCGGAGGACTTGGCAATCACCATGTTAGACTTGACAAAGGGGTGTTCCACCCCGAGACATGTTGCCTTGGTTTGGTGTCAGATCAATCTAACCCAGGAAGTGGGAGTGTGTAATGTTCTGGTACCTTTGGGTACCCTAATTACTCTTTCATAAGTGTATGCGCCCCACCATTCTCTTTTGGTAAGGTGCGCATACACCTTTAAGACTGATGCTGTCATCACTGAGCGCCGGACTGGATGGCTATTTAGATCGCCGGCTCTCACTCACATGTGTTCGTTCAAACTGCTTTGTGCCTTGATGCTAACCTGTCTTGAAGCTCTCATGCTTGCAAGCATACCTCGCTGTCGGAACCACGCTGCGCTGATCCCTGTATCCCGCTACCGGATCATCCGCTCTTGCCGAACCTCTCCTCTGCTACATTGCTATTAGTGATAAGTACCCCACAGGGGAAACCTCTATAACCTTTATACTAAAGCTTACACTATCTAGCTCTGCATACTAAGGACTATTACTACATCTGCATTATCTAAGATTGCTAGCTCTTGAGCCTACTACCACCTGTTCTTGCACTGGGTTGATCTCTCTTGTATGTCCACCTGCTACTCTGTCATCTACTACCATACATGATTGCTAAACCTATCTGCATCCCATCTGCTACTATCTTACTTTCAAGAACATTTCCTTTCAAGTGTCTGTCATCTACCATCTCTACCCAACCTGTCTCTTCAGCCTATCATCACTGTGTTACTATATACATAAGTCACTCTAGGAAACATCTTATTGAGTGTGTGTATTTACTTGCTGAATTGAGATCCTCCACACATGAGTCATTGAGAGTTGGGAATGGTGTCTCAGCGTTTCTCTACATGACTACTGAAATGGAATATTTCTGCAGCTGAAAATCCACATCATACGTAAAATGCAGGAGCGTTACAGATTGAACGAACCACAAATGGATTCAGCAGAAATAACCACTCAGGTGACACAATTAAAACAGCAAGTAACTGCGTTAATACACGCACTTGCTGAATTAAAAGAAGACAATCAGGCTCTGTCGCAGCAGGTAATTAGACTGACACAACTTACCACTGCTCAGTCCCCTGAACCCAAAATAAATCCTCCTTTGGTATTTACAGGCGATCGCAAAAAATTTCGCGAATTTAAAAACGCATGTGAGTTACTTTTCTTGCTAACACCCCGTACCTACCTTACTGATCACATTAAGGTTTGTACTATTATTTCTTACCTAACAGGCGATCCTCGGGCCTGGGCAGACTCTCTTTTTGAGAAAAACGACCAGCTTCTCAACTCCTATGCCTTGTTCCTAGCAGAACTCACTAGCCTATATGATGATCCCAATAGGCAGAGTACTGCCGATCTTCAATTAAGATCCTTGAAACAAGGTAGGAGACCTGTAGAAGACTTTGTCGCAGAATTCAAGAGATGGACCCTTGATTCAGAATGGAATGATGCATCTCTGAAAACCCAATTTAGGCTTGGCCTATCAGAGGCCGTTAAAGACAAAAACCCTGGATGCATTGATACAACTCAGTATCACCATAGATAGAAGACTACGAGAAAGAAAGGCTGAGAAAATGGGAATGCCATTATCCAGTTCTTCTCAGATTTCGGCCGTTGACCCCGTTCCTATGGAGGTAGGAACCATACGCCCACCTCTATCAACTATGGAAAGAGCCAAAAGACGGTCTGGTAATCTCTGCTTGTACTGTGCATCCCCGGATCACAAGATAAACGTCTGTCCCCTAGTCTACAAAAAGAAGGGTGAGTGTTCACATGTGCTCCTAGGGGGATTGACAACTTCAATCACTAACCCTTACCTTTCTGTTTGCTTAACATTACAGTGGGACCAGAACAGGATTACTACTAAGGCCATGATTGACACAGGATCTTGTGGAAATTATATTGACATACGTTTTGCTGCTTTAAATAAAGTTCCTATTATTTCTAAACTTAAACCTGTCTCAGTAAGTCTTATTAACGGTGTTCCTTTATCCTCTGGTCCGATCAGTGATCAGACACAGGCACTCCTAGTCACTAGGGTTGAGCGGACACCTAGATGTCCGTGTTCGACGGGTTCGGCCGAACTTTAAAAAAAAGTCCGGGTCCGTGTCCCGGACTTTTACCGAACTTTTCCCGGACACCGAACCCCATTGAAGTCAATGGGGACCCGAACTTTAAGGCACTAAAATGGCTCTAAAACACCAAAGGAAAGGGCTAGAGTGCTGCAAATGGCAGCAAAACGTAATTAAGAGCATGGCAAGTGCTCTGCAAACAAATGTGGATAGGGAAATAACTTAAAACAACAAAAAAAAACAGAAAAATAAAACAATGTTCTTCTTCATCTCTGAAGGACGAGGCCCATATGGAGTAGGAGGGAGGTTGAGGTGGTGGTGGATGTGGCGGTGACATAGGCGTGCGCACAGGGTGTGCTGGGTGTGCCTGGGCACACCCTAATCACCTAGGGCACATAGCATTGCCAGTGAGGAGATGGGAAAGATCTCCCTGGGACCTGCTCTGCTCTATTTCTCCTTGCCTACAGGTACATGGCCCCGATACATTACTCTCCCTGCTGGCAAACACATGCATGTGTATTTCAACTTTGGGGTGCACACCTTAATGCAATAGGCTGCGCACACCTATGGGCGGTGTAGGTGGAAGCGGCGGTGGAGGAGGACCAGGGCCGGATTAACAGCATCATGGGCTTGGTGCTGAGGATTTTGAAGGGCCTTAGGGCCGTGCCTTGCCATGCACCCAGAGGAGGAAGGGTGCAGCCATGCATGCCTAATTCAACATGGGATGCTGTCTCTGAAGCCCATAAACACATCCATGCATCGCCAACTGTCCCTCCTTGTCCGGCCTTCACGCTGTGTGGGGAGGTTCTGAGGGTGCTGCCTGGGGAAGCGAGCATAGAAGCCAGACTTCTGTGTTTACAAGTGACAGAAGAGCGGTAACAGTGAATATGGCCAACCCGGGGCCTATATAAAAGGTAGGGGCCTGGAGCTGCAGCTCCAATAGCCCCTACATTAATCTGGCCCTGAGGAGGAGGACGAGGTAGCCAACACTGCTTCTTTTCACAAATTTTAAATGAGGGTACACCCCAAAAGAGTGAGAAAGAGCAAAAATGGAACAATGGGTGGGTAAGGTCGGTATCCATTGCTATTCTGCATAAGGTACGGAAAAGTCCCGTGGGATCCATGCCTGGTTCATTTTAATGAACGTGAGCTTGTCCACATTGTCTCTGGACAGGCGGCTGCGCTTGTCTGTTATAACGCCCCCAGCCGTGCTAAATACCCGTTCAGATAATACACTGGCTGCAGGGCACGCCAGCACCTCCAAGGCGTAAAGGGCAAGCTCAGGCCATGTGCCCAATTTGGAGACCCAGAAGTTGAAGGGGGCAGACCCGTCATTCACTACATGTAGGCGTGTGCACACATACTGCTCCACCATGTTGGTAAAATGCTGCCTCCTGCTAAGACGTTCCATCTGAGCTGCTGGTGCTGCTGTTTGTTGTGGCGTGCTGACAAAGCTTTTCCACATTTCGGCCATGCTAACCCTGCCTTCTGAGGTGCTGGCGGTGCCCTGGTTGCGTTGGCGACCTCCTCCTCCTCCTCCTCTGCCTTGTGCTTCCACTGTGGCCCCGCTGTCAGATGGGAATGCCAGCAGCATGGCGTCTACCAGCGTGCGCTTGTACTCGCGCATCTTGCGATCGCGCTCCAGTGAGTGAATTAAGGACGGTACGTTGTCCTTGTAACGGGGATCCAGCAGCGTGGCCACCCAGTAATCAGCACAAGTTAGAATGTGGGCAACTCGGCGGTCGTTGTGGAGACACTGCAGCATGTAATCGCTCATGTGTGCCAGGCTGCCCAGAGGCAACGAAAGGCTGTCCTCTGTGGGAGGTGTATGGTCCGTGTCCTCTGTATCCCCCCAGCCACGCACCAGTGATGGCCATGAGCTGGCCTGGGTGCCACCCTGCTGTGAACATGGTTCCATCTCCTCCTCCAGCTCCTCCTCCTCCTCATCCTCCAGAACTGTGCCCCTGCTGGACAATTGCGTCCCTGGCGTTTGCGTGTGCAGGAACCCACCCTCGGAGCCCCTTGCGAATGACTGCCCTGAAAGCCTTGGAAATGTTACCTCTTCATCCTCCTCCTCCTCCTCATCCTGTGCCACATCCTCTTCCATCATCGCCCGAATTGTTTTTTCAAGGAGGCATAGAAGTGGGATAGTTAAGCTGAGAACGGCGTCATTGCCACTGGCCATGTTGGTGGAGTACTCAAAACAGCGCAACAAGGCACACAGGTCTCGCATGGAGGCCCAGTTATTGGTGGTGAAGTGGTGCTGTTCCGCAGAGCGACTCACGCGTGCGTGCTGCAGCTGAAACTCCACTATGGCCTGCTGCTGCTCGCACAGTCTTTCCAGCATGTGCAAGGTGGAGTTCCACCTTGTGGGCACGTCACATATGAGGCGGTGAGCGGGAAGGCCGAAGTTACGCTGCAGCGCTGCCAGGCGAGCAGCAGCAGGGTGAGAACGCCGAAAGTGCGCACAAACGGCCCGCACTTTCTGCAGCAGCTCTGACATATCGGGGTAGTTTTTAAGGAACCTCTGCACCACCAAATTCAGCACATGCGCCAGGCAAGGGATGTGCGTCAAACCGGCTAGGCCCAGAGCTGCTATGAGATTTCGCCCGTTATCGCACACCACCAGGCCGGGCTTGAGGCTCGCTGGCAGCAACCACTCATTTGTCTGCTGTTCCATGCTCCTCCACAACTCCTGCGCGGTGTGTGGTTTGTCCCCCAAACAGGCAAGTTGTAAAACTGCCTGCTGTCGTTTACCCCTGGCCGTGCTGAAGTTGGTGGTGAAGGTGTTACGCTGTCCGGATGAGGAGGCGGTAGAGGATGAGGAAGCGGAGTAGGAGGAGTTAGGAACAGGAGGCAAACTGAAGCGCCCTGCAATCCTCGGTGGTGGAAGGACATGCGCCAAATTGCTATCCGCCTCAGGCCCATCCGCCACTGCATTTACCCAGTGTGCCGTTAGGGAGATATAACGCCCCTGACCGTGCTTACTGGTCCACGTATCCGTAGTTAGGTGGACCTTGGCACAGATGGCGTTGCGCAGTGCACACCTGATTTTTTCCCCCACTTGGTTGTGCAGGGAAGGGATGGCTTGCCTGGAAAAGTAGTGGCGGCTGGGCACGACGTACTGTGGGACAGCCACCGACATAAGGTTTTTAAAACTGTGCGTCTCCACCAGACGGAATGACAGCATTTCAAAGGCCAATAATTTTGAAATGCTGGCATTCAGGGCCAGGGATCGCGGGTGGGTAGGGGGGTACTTCCTCTTCCTCTCAAGTGTTTGGGAGATGGAAAGCTGAACGCTTCCACGGGACATTGTGGAGATGGTTGTTGGTGACCCAGGTGGTGGTGTTGCTGACAGATCGTCTGTTTGCGGGGTGGCAGGTGCCGGTATCACTACAGATGTGGCTGGAGCGGCCGAGACTGCAGCAGAAGAGGAAGCAGGATGAGCCAGAGACGTTTCTTGGTTTTGAAGGTGTGTACTCCACTGCAGCTCGTGCTTTGCACTTAGATGCCTGATCATGCAGGTTGTGCTCAGGTTGAGAAGGTTCATGCCTCGCTTCAAGCTCTGATTGCACAGGGTGCAAACCACTCGTGTCCTGTCATCAGCACATTTTCTAAAGAACTTCCACGCTAGAGAACTCCTTTGAGCTGACTTTGGTGCGCTCGTTCCCTTGCTGCGTTGGGCAGTAGCGGGCGTAGTGTCTAGGGCACGGCCGCTCCGCTTCTGCACCCTGCTCCCTCTTCTGCTGTGCTGGTGGCTCTGTGCGACCACCGCCTCTTCCTCCAAACTACTCAGTTCACCTGCATGACGTTCATTCCATGTGGGGTCGAGGACCTCATCGTCCTCCACATCATCTTCCACCCAGTCTTCACCCCTGCCCTCCTTGTCGGTCTCCACAATGCTGAACGCCGCAGCAGTTGGCACCTGCGTTTCGTCATCATCGGAGACGTGCTGCGATGATCCTTGCATGTACTCATCTTGAGAAATAAGTGGTTGGGCATCGCTGCACTCAATCTCTTCCACTTCTGGGGCAGGGCTAGGTGGATGGCCCTGGGAAACCCTGCTGACAGAGTCCTCAAAAAGAATAAGAGACTGCTGTATGGCTTGGGGCTCAGACTGCTGGCCTGATTTGCAAGGGGGTGAGGTGAAAGACGGTTGGACATTGGCTGCAGGTGCCAACTCTGACCTTTCTGCAGTAGACTGGGTGGGAGACAATGTGAAGGAACTGGAGGCACTGTCAGCAGCAAACCAATCTACTATCGCCTCAACTTGTTCTGGCCTCATCACTTCTAGGGGCGTTTGATGCCCTACCAAATACTGATGCAGGTTCTGTCGCCTACTCACACTTGAGGAAGGTGTTTCACTTGTGCGTGTAGCTGGCACAGATCGACCATGTCCTCTCCTTGCAACAGGAGCTCTACCAGCAGCACCACGACCCAGGCCACGGCCCTTATTTGACGGTCTCCTCATATTTCTGTAATTTAAGATCTTGCCCTAGAAAGGTTTTTATTGAATAGCGGAATAGAAAATATGATCCAAAAAAAGTGTATGTATATCACACGTACACAACCACACTAGGCCCCAATTACTATTGTTTGTACCCCTAAAAGGCTAGATGAGGAGTAGGGGGAGTATGGAACAGGCAGCACCCTCAAACCTTCAGAAGTATGAGATGAACCCCAACAACTTGGAAAGGTGGATCTCTCTCACACGTACCGACACAGACTATCCCGCAATTCAATTGATCCTCAAAGGTTTTTATTGAATAGCGGAATAGGAAATATGATCAAAAAAAGTGTATGTATCTCGCACGTACACAACCACACTAGGCCCCAATTACTATTGTTTGTACCCCTAAAAGGCTAGATGAGGAGTAGGGGGAGTATGGAACAGGCAGCACCCTCAAACCTTCAGAAGTATGAGATGAACCCCAACAACTTGGAAAGGTGGATCTCTCTCACACGTACCAACACAGACTATCCCCCAATTTAACTGATCCCCAAAGGTTTTTGATTAAATAGCGGAATAGAAAATATGATCCCAAAAAAGTGTATGTATATCACACGTACACAACCACACTAGGCCCCAATTACTATTGTTTGTACCCCTAAAAGGCTAGGAGTAGGGGGAGTATGGAACAGGCAGCACCCTCAAACCTTCAGAAGTATGAGATGAACCCCAACAACTTGGAAAGGTGGATCTCTCTCACACGTACCAACACAGACTATCCCCCAATTTAACTGATCCCCAAAGGTTTTTGATTAAATAGCGGAATAGAAAATATGATCCCAAAAAAGTGTATGTATATCACACGTACACAACCACACTAGGCCCCAATTACTATTGTTTGTACCCCTAAAAGGCTAGGAGTAGGGGGAGTATGGAACAGGCAGCACCCTCAAACCTTCAGAAGTATGAGATGAACCCCAACAACTTGGAAAGGTGGATCTCTCTCACACGTACCAACACAGACTATCCCCCAATTTAACTGATCCCCAAAGGTTTTTGATTAAATAGCGGAATAGAAAATATGATCCCAAAAAAGTGTATGTATATCACACGTACACAACCACACTAGGCCCCAATTACTATTGTTTGTACCCCTAAAAGGCTAGGAGTAGGGGGAGTATGGAACAGGCAGCACCCTCAAACCTTCAGAAGTATGAGATGAACCCCAACAACTTGGAAAGGTGGATCTCTCTCACACGTACCAACACAGACTATCCCCCAATTTAACTGATCCCCAAAGGTTTTTGATTAAATAGCGGAATAGAAAATATGATCCCAAAAAAGTGTATGTATATCACACGTACACAACCACACTAGGCCCCAATTACTATTGTTTGTACCCCTAAAAGGCTAGGAGTAGGGGGAGTATGGAACAGGCAGCACCCTCAAACCTTCAGAAGTATGAGATGAACCCCAACAACTTGGAAAGGTGGATCTCTCTCACACGTACCAACACAGACTATCCCCCAATTTAACTGATCCCCAAAGGTTTTTGATTAAATAGCGGAATAGAAAATATGATCCCAAAAAAGTGTATGTATATCACACGTACACAACCACACTAGGCCCCAATTACTATTGTTTGTACCCCTAAAAGGCTAGATGAGGAGTAGGGGGGGTATGGAACAGGCAGCACCCTCAAACCTTCAGAAGTATGAGATGAACCCCAACAACTTGGAAAGGTGGATCTCTCTCACACGTACCGACACAGACTATCCCGCAATTCAATTGATCCTCAAAGGTTTTTATTGAATAGCGGAATAGGAAATATGATCAAAAAAAGTGTATGTATCTCGCACGTACACAACCACACTAGGCCCCAATTACTATTGTTTGTACCCCTAAAAGGCTAGATGAGGAGTAGGGGGGGTATGGAACAGGCAGCACCCTCAAACCTTCAGAAGTATGAGATGAACCCCAACAACTTGGAAAGGTGGATCTCTCTCACACGTACCGACACAGACTATCCCGCAATTCAATTGATCCTCAAAGGTTTTTATTGAATAGCGGAATAGGAAATATGATCAAAAAAAGTGTATGTATCTCGCACGTACACAACCACACTAGGCCCCAATTACTATTGTTTGTACCCCTAAAAGGCTAGATGAGGAGTAGGGGGGGTATGGAACAGGCAGCACCCTCAAACCTTCAGAAGTATGAGATGAACCCCAACAACTTGGAAAGGTGGATCTCTCTCACACGTACCGACACAGACTATCCCGCAATTCAATTGATCCTCAAAGGTTTTTATTGAATAGCGGAATAGGAAATATGATCAAAAAAAGTGTATGTATCTCGCACGTACACAACCACACTAGGCCCCAATTACTATTGTTTGTACCCCTAAAAGGCTAGATGAGGAGTAGGGGGGGTATGGAACAGGCAGCACCCTCAAACCTTCAGAAGTATGAGATGAACCCCAACAACTTGGAAAGGTGGATCTCTCTCACACGTACCGACACAGACTATCCCCCAATTTAACTGATCCCCAAAGGTTTTTGATTAAATAGCGGAATAGAAAATATGATCCCAAAAAAGTGTATGTATATCACACGTACACAACCACACTAGGCCCCAATTACTATTGTTTGTACCCCTAAAAGGCTAGGAGTAGGGGGAGTATGGAACAGGCAGCACCCTCAAACCTTCAGAAGTATGAGATGAACCCCAACAACTTGGAAAGGTGGATCTCTCTCACACGTACCAACACAGACTATCCCCCAATTTAACTGATCCCCAAAGGTTTTTGATTAAATAGCGGAATAGAAAATATGATCCCAAAAAAGTGTATGTATATCACACGTACACAACCACACTAGGCCCCAATTACTATTGTTTGTACCCCTAAAAGGCTAGGAGTAGGGGGAGTATGGAACAGGCAGCACCCTCAAACCTTCAGAAGTATGAGATGAACCTCAACAACTTGGAAAGGTGGATCTCTCTCACACGTACCAACACAGACTATCCCCCAATTTAACTGATCCCCAAAGGTTTTTGATTAAATAGCGGAATAGAAAATATGATCCCAAAAAAGTGTATGTATATCACACGTACACAACCACACTAGGCCCCAATTACTATTGTTTGTACCCCTAAAAGGCTAGGAGTAGGGGGAGTATGGAACAGGCAGCACCCTCAAACCTTCAGAAGTATGAGATGAACCTCAACAACTTGGAAAGGTGGATCTCTCTCACACGTACCAACACAGACTATCCCCCAATTTAACTGATCCCCAAAGGTTTTTGATTAAATAGCGGAATAGAAAATATGATCCCAAAAAAGTGTATGTATATCACACGTACACAACCACACTAGGCCCCAATTACTATTGTTTGTACCCCTAAAAGGCTAGGAGTAGGGGGAGTATGGAACAGGCAGCACCCTCAAACCTTCAGAAGTATGAGATGAACCCCAACAACTTGGAAAGGTGGATCTCTCTCACACGTACCAACACAGACTATCCCCCAATTTAACTGATCCCCAAAGGTTTTTGATTAAATAGCGGAATAGAAAATATGATCCCAAAAAAGTGTATGTATATCACACGTACACAACCACACTAGGCCCCAATTACTATTGTTTGTACCCCTAAAAGGCTAGGAGTAGGGGGAGTATGGAACAGGCAGCACCCTCAAACCTTCAGAAGTATGAGATGAACCCCAACAACTTGGAAAGGTGGATCTCTCTCACACGTACCAACACAGACTATCCCCCAATTTAACTGATCCCCAAAGGTTTTTGATTAAATAGCGGAATAGAAAATATGATCCCAAAAAAGTGTATGTATATCACACGTACACAACCACACTAGGCCCCAATTACTATTGTTTGTACCCCTAAAAGGCTAGGAGTAGGGGGAGTATGGAACAGGCAGCACCCTCAAACCTTCAGAAGTATGAGATGAACCCCAACAACTTGGAAAGGTGGATCTCTCTCACACGTACCAACACAGACTATCCCCCAATTTAACTGATCCCCAAAGGTTTTTGATTAAATAGCGGAATAGAAAATATGATCCCAAAAAAGTGTATGTATATCACACGTACACAACCACACTAGGCCCCAATTACTATTGTTTGTACCCCTAAAAGGCTAGGAGTAGGGGGAGTATGGAACAGGCAGCACCCTCAAACCTTCAGAAGTATGAGATGAACCTCAACAACTTGGAAAGGTGGATCTCTCTCACACGTACCAACACAGACTATCCCCCAATTTAACTGATCCCCAAAGGTTTTTGATTAAATAGCGGAATAGAAAATATGATCCCAAAAAAGTGTATGTATATCACACGTACACAACCACACTAGGCCCCAATTACTATTGTTTGTACCCCTAAAAGGCTAGGAGTAGGGGGAGTATGGAACAGGCAGCACCCTCAAACCTTCAGAAGTATGAGATGAACCCCAACAACTTGGAAAGGTGGATCTCTCTCACACGTACCAACACAGACTATCCCCCAATTTAACTGATCCCCAAAGGTTTTTGATTAAATAGCGGAATAGAAAATATGATCCCAAAAAAGTGTATGTATATCACACGTACACAACCACACTAGGCCCCAATTACTATTGTTTGTACCCCTAAAAGGCTAGGAGTAGGGGGAGTATGGAACAGGCAGCACCCTCAAACCTTCAGAAGTATGAGATGAACCCCAACAACTTGGAAAGGTGGATCTCTCTCACACGTACCAACACAGACTATCCCCCAATTTAACTGATCCCCAAAGGTTTTTGATTAAATAGCGGAATAGAAAATATGATCCCAAAAAAGTGTATGTATATCACACGTACACAACCACACTAGGCCCCAATTACTATTGTTTGTACCCCTAAAAGGCTAGGAGTAGGGGGAGTATGGAACAGGCAGCACCCTCAAACCTTCAGAAGTATGAGATGAACCCCAACAACTTGGAAAGGTGGATCTCTCTCACACGTACCAACACAGACTATCCCCCAATTTAACTGATCCCCAAAGGTTTTTGATTAAATAGCGGAATAGAAAATATGATCCCAAAAAAGTGTATGTATATCACACGTACACAACCACACTAGGCCCCAATTACTATTGTTTGTACCCCTAAAAGGCTAGGAGTAGGGGGAGTATGGAACAGGCAGCACCCTCAAACCTTCAGAAGTATGAGATGAACCCCAACAACTTGGAAAGGTGGATCTCTCTCACACGTACCAACACAGACTATCCCCCAATTTAACTGATCCCCAAAGGTTTTTGATTAAATAGCGGAATAGAAAATATGATCCCAAAAAAGTGTATGTATATCACACGTACACAACCACACTAGGCCCCAATTACTATTGTTTGTACCCCTAAAAGGCTAGGAGTAGGGGGAGTATGGAACAGGCAGCACCCTCAAACCTTCAGAAGTATGAGATGAACCCCAACAACTTGGAAAGGTGGATCTCTCTCACACGTACCAACACAGACTATCCCCCAATTTAACTGATCCCCAAAGGTTTTTGATTAAATAGCGGAATAGAAAATATGATCCCAAAAAAGTGTATGTATATCACACGTACACAACCACACTAGGCCCCAATTACTATTGTTTGTACCCCTAAAAGGCTAGGAGTAGGGGGAGTATGGAACAGGCAGCACCCTCAAACCTTCAGAAGTATGAGATGAACCCCAACAACTTGGAAAGGTGGATCTCTCTCACACGTACCAACACAGACTATCCCCCAATTTAACTGATCCCCAAAGGTTTTTGATTAAATAGCGGAATAGAAAATATGATCCCAAAAAAGTGTATGTATATCACACGTACACAACCACACTAGGCCCCAATTACTATTGTTTGTACCCCTAAAAGGCTAGATGAGGAGTAGGGGGAGTATGGAACAGGCAGCACCCTCAAACCTTCAGTATGAGATTGTGTTCACTGTACCCCACAAAGATTGAGTTCACTGCACCCCACAATGATTGTGTTCACTGCACCCCACAAAGATTGTGTTCACTGCACCTCACAAAGATTGTGTTCACTGTACCCCCCAAAGATTGTGTTCACTGCACCCCACAAAGATTCTGTTCACTGTACCCCACAAAGATTGTGTTCACTGCACCCCAAAAAGATTGTGTTCACTGCACCCCAAAAAGGATGTTGTTCACTGCACCCCAAAAAGGATGTTGTTCACTGCACCCCACAAAGATTGTGTTCACTGCACCCCACAAAGATTGTGTTCACTGCACCCCAAAAAGATTGTGTTCACTGCACCCCAAAAATGATTTTGTTCACTGCACCCCAAAAAGGATTTTGTTCACTGCACCCCAAAAAGGATGTTGTTCACTCCACCCCAAAAAGATTGTGTTCACTGCACCCCAAAAAGATTGTGTTCACTGCACCCCACAAAGGATTTTGTTCACTGCACCCCAAAAAGATTGTGTTCACTGCACCCCAAAAAGGATGTTGTTCACTGCACCCCAAAAAGGATTTTGTTCACTGCACCCCAAAAAGATTGTGTTCACTGCACCCCACAAAGGATTTTGTTCACTGCACCCCACAAAGATTGTGTTCACTGCACACCAAAAAGGATTGTGTTCACTGCACCCCAAAAAGATTTTGTTCACTGCACCCCAAAAAGATTGTGTTCACTGCAGCCCAAAAAGATTGTGTTCACTGCAGCCCAAAAAGATTGTGTTCACTGCAGCCCAAAAAGATTGTGTTCACTGCAGCCCAAAAAGATTGTGTTCACTGCAGCCCAAAAAGATTGTGTTCACTGCAGCTCACACACAGAAAAATGGATGTGGATCACTGACACCTGCCTATCTCCAATCCCACACCACACAGCAATATCGATTGTAGTTTGTAGAACACAGTTTCCCTAAAATTCAGCAGACTCTGTCCCTAACAGGATTGAGAAGAGATCGTAGATCAGGATTGAGTGCAGACCCCACCCCCCACACAGCAATATCGATTGTAGTTTGTAGAAGACACTGACCCTATATAATTCAGCAGACTCTATCCCTAAAATGCCTACAACTCGCCCTGCCTAAACACTCCGACCTGTCCCTCAATTCTATCCGGACACAAATGTTTTTTTCCTGCCTATCTTTCCCTAATCAGCAGCCAGCACGTTGATGTGTGCTCTGTCCCTGAATCTAAGCAGCATAATGACGCCGCTGCGGCTGCCTCGAACTTATAAAGACTTGGTCACATGCTTCAGACGGCCAATCACAGCTACTGAGACATTTGCAGGCATGGCTGGGATGGCTTAAGGCACACCAGTTAAACGATTGTTGATTGGCTGTTGAAAGCCCGCCATGAAAAGAGCGCCAAAGCATGCAAAACCCGGAAATAAAACGACCGAACACGGATTTTTACCCGAACATACAGTAAAGTGTCCGTGTCCGTGTTCGGGTACAAAAAATCCAATTATTCGGTACGAACACGAATAATACAGTCCGTGTTCGCTCAACACTACTAGTCACTACTAACGGGTCTCATATGGAGACCACTACCTTCGATCTAATACCTTCACCCCACTTTCCCATTGTGTTGGGACTTCCCTGGTTGCACACACATCAACCAACCATAGATTGGAAGGAACGGACCCTGGCCTTCCTCTCTTGCTATTGCGAGGGTACGTGTAACCTCCCGTCTTTCGGGAAGATCCTGTCTGTGGTGACAGATGAGATTGCACCACTATGTTATCAGGATCTCTCTGAGGTTTTTCTTGAGAAAAATGCTCAAGCACTACCTCCCCATCGAGACTGATTGTAGCATTGATCTACTCCCAAATAGCAAATTGCCGTTCGGTCATGTTTATCCTCTTTCACAGGATGAACTTTCCCATCTCAAAGAATATTTGGATGAGAATTTGAAGAAAGGTTTTATTAGACCTTCCACTTCTTCCACAGCAGCAGGACTCTTTTTTTGTCCGCAATAAGGACTCAAGTCTCAGGCCTATAATCGACTATAGGCAATTGAATGCTATTCCAATAAAAGATCGCTATCCTCTACCGCTTATCCCTGAGCTCATTGAGCAGGTGCGTGGAGCTACCTATTTTTCAAAATTGGATCTGAAAGGAGCATACAATCTCATTCGAATCCGTGATGGACACGAGTGGAAGACTGCATTCAGAACCAGATACGGATTGTTCGAATATCTTGTAATGCCATTCGGGCTATGCAACGCCCCTGCAGTCTTTCAACGATTTATAAACGATTTTTTCAGAGACTTACTAGATGTCTGTGTTGTGGTATATCTGGACGATATACTTATATATTCACGATCCCTGTCTGAACACATAAGACATGTAAGACTAGTATTATCGAGATTGCTTGCACACAACCTTTATGTGAAACTGAAAAAATGCTTGTTTCATAAAGAAGAGGTACTGTTTCTAGGCTACATCATATCCAAAACAGGAATCGAGATGAACATGAGTAAAATATCCTGCATTCAGGATTGGCCTACACCAACCACACGCAAGGCGCTACAGCGATTCCTTGGATTTTCGAATTTCTACAGGAAGTTCATCAGAAACTTCTCTGCCATTGTGAGACCCCTCACACAGCTCACTAGCATTAAAAAAACTTTCAAATGGTCAGATGAAGCAAATAAAGCTTTTCACCTGTTAAAGACAAGGTTTACTTCTGCTCCCATACTACGCCATCCAGACCCATCCCTCCAATACATTCTGGAAGTAGATGCGTCAAACATGGCAGTAGGGGCAATACTCTCCCAACGACCAACTCACACTTCACCACTTCATCCAGTCGCCTTTTTTTCTAAATCCCTAAGCAGTCCAGAGATAAATTACCCAGTGGGTGAAAAGGAACTGCTTGCTATAAAATTGGCTCTGGAGAATTGGCGACATCTACTCGAAGGCACCCAATTACCAATACTTATATACACGGACCATAAAAATCTCCAATATCTTCAGACTAACAAGACTCTATCTCACCGACAGGTACGATGGTCACTATTCTTTCTAAGGTTTAACTTCCTAGTGACCTACACACCTGCAGATAAGAACAAAAAGGCGGATGCACTATCACGACTAACTGAAGAAAACTACTTTGAAATCCCTTCCGTTCCTATAATACCTCACAAACGCATTATTGGAGTTGTCCGTTCCTTGAAGGAAGAGGTTTTGCATGGTATAAGTTTGGATTCACCCCCACCACAACTAAATACTGATGCAGAAGGCTTCCTCTAATACAACGACAAACTTTACATACCACCTACCATACGCACCAAGATCTTGGAATTATCGCATGATGTGCCTATGGCAGGACATATGGGTATGACAAAGACTCTTAATCTGATTACCAGACAATTCTGGTGGCCTGACATGAAAACATCTATACAAAAATTCGTCTCTTCATGCAATGTCTGTGCCAGGTCCAAAATTGACACTACGAGACCATCCGGTCTACTATGCAGTCTACCAATACCCCAAACTCCATGGGAAGTTGTGTCCTTGGACTTTATAGTGGAATTGCCTCCTTCCAAAGGATTTAATACCATCTTAGTGTCAGTGGACCATCTGACAAAAATGGCACATTTCATTGCTATTCGCAGACTACCTTCGTCCAAACAAACGGCAGAACTCCTGATGAAACATGTCTTTAAGTTACATGGTATCCCAAAAACTCTTCTGTCTGACCGTGGATCACAATTTATTTCCAAGTTCTGGCAAGAACTATGTCACATACTACGGATCGAGCGGAAGCTCACTTCTCCTTACCATCCGCAGACCAACGGACAGACTGAAAGAGTCAACCAATGCATCGAGCAATATTTACGTTGTTACACTTCTTACCAACAGGATGATTGGGTGGATCTTCTCCCTCTGGCAGAATTTGCCTACAACAACGCAACCCACAGTACGACCAAGCAGAGTCCGTTCTACTTGAACTATGCGTTTCATCCCTCTATTCTTCCACCACGCATCCTTCCTTCAAATAACCCAGTAGCCTCAGACTATCTTACCCAAATAAAGGACTCTCTGGGTTTGCTTAATACTACCATTGCACATGCTCATAGTCAACAAAAGAAGTACTATGATCTTCGCAGAAGACCTTCTCCTCAGTACGCTATCGGGGACCTCGTTTGGCTCTCAACAAAAAATTTAAGACTGAAAATCCCTAGCAAAAAGCTTGGACCTCTGTTCTTGGGACCTTTCCCAATCAAGAAACTTATTGGAAAAGCTGCAGTACAGCTTACATTGCCAATAGACCTCAAAATACATCCCATTTTCCATGTGTCGCTACTGAAGCCCCATGTTCCTGACCAAGGAATAAGGCCTACTATCCCACCTCCTCCTCCTGTACAAGTTGAAGGTGGAGAAGAATATGAGATAAAAGAGATTCTGGATTCTCGTATCCACAGAGGAAGACTTCAGTACTTGGTTCGATGGAAGAACTATGGGCCCCAAGACGACACCTGGCTAAACACCTCTGACATACATGCCTCTAGATTAATCCGCAATTTTCATGCGAAGTACCCAGACAAACCAGCTCCAGAGGCCTTCAGGAGCCGGCCTTAAGGGGGGGTACTGTAATGTTCTGGTACCTTTTGGGTACCCTAATTACTCTTTCATAAGTGTATGCGCATACACCTTTAAGACTGATGCTGTCATCACTGAGCGCCGGACTGGATGGCTATTTAGATTGCCGGCTCTCACTCACATGTGTTCGTTCAAACTGCTTTGTGCCTTGATGCTAACCTGTCTTGAAGCTCTCATGCTTGCAAGCATACCTCGCTGTCGGAACCACGCTGCGCTGATCCCTGTATCCCGCTACCGGATCATCCGCTCTTGCCGAACCTCTCCTCTGCTACATTGCTATTAGTGATAAGTACCCCACAGGGGAAACCTCTATAACCTTTATACTAAAGCTTACACTATCTAGCTCTGCATACTAAGGACTATTACTACATCTGCATTATCTAAGATTGCTAGCTCTTAAGCCTACTACCACCTGTTCTTGCACTGGGTTGATCTCTCTTGTATGTCCACCTGCTACTCTCATCTGCTACCATACATGATTGCTAAACCTATCTGCATCCCATTTGCTACTGTCTTACTTTCAAGAACATTTCCTTTCAAGTGTCTGTCATCTACCATCTCTATCCAACCTGTCTCTTCAGCCTATCATCACTGTGTTACTATATACATAAGTCACTCTAGGAAACATCTTATTGAGTGTGTGTATTTACTTGCTGAATTGAGATCATCCACACATGATGAGTCATTGGGAGTTGGGATTGGTGTCTCAGCGTTTCTCTACATGACTACTGAAGTGGAATATTTCTGCAGCTGAAAATCCACATCATACGTAAAACTCAGGAGCGTTACAGAGTGTCACGTACCTGCTGAGGCCATTTTGATGTGAGGGCTTCCCTTGTGGCTAAGTGCCAAGCACCCCTGAAAGTAACAACAGAGAGTGCTAGACTCAGAGGTACGGGTGCCGTTTAGGTATATCTGCTGTAAGTGGCTTTCAGCACAATGGAATGAAATAGCTGTCGTCTGGTCTGTCAGGGCAGATGGCAGGACCTCTGTAACCCCAGATGTGCAACAGTACCAGGGCAGTGGCCACAGGCAAGGTGGCACCTGAGGAAGAGGCAGGGACAGGCTGGCTGGCAGGACCAAACTAGCAAGGTGTAGTCAGGATGGGAGCCAAAGTCATACACAGGAAGGCAGGCCGGGGAGTATGCAGAAAGGTAGTCGGGAGCACTCCTGGTTCATGCATGGTAGAGCAAGAGAAGCAGAGTCCTTAGAGCAAGGCAGGGTCAAAACCAAAGATTGGGCAGCAGAGAAGTCCAGAGTCCAAGCTGGGTCGGTCACAGGTAGTGAATACAAGAAACACAGGAGCAAGGAGTATTGGAAGTCTTAAGTGCAGTCGCTGATCTTCTATCGGGCATTTGGTGCCAGTTTTGGCCGCAGTTGTGCATATGATTGTGCACCAGTGCGAATGTTCGTGCTCAAACGCACATTGGTGCGCATTTCTACGCAAAAGAGAACGACTAAGTAAAGTATTGGCAACTATGCCAGGTCTTTTCCGCAGCACCTGCACATTTTATTCTGTCTTCTTTTCAGCACATGTTCATTTGTATTCTGCCCCCGGACAGGGAGTGCCACAGTCAGGATTCAGTATCGGAGACCAGTAGCAATAGCAGTAAAGAGGCTCCCACAGACCAGCAAGTTAAGAACAAGCGGGTCACCCTGGAGGATGATGCGGGCTCACCCAAGGTGCAGGGTCTAAGTACTAACCGGCAATCACCAGATGGTGGAGATGAGTTTTTCTGCATGTTAGTAACAGGTCGTGGTCTTCAGGATCGCCCACCAGGAGGTGAGCAAGCTGGGGTCCAGCAGCAGATATAGTGGGTCAAGCAGTAGCGTAGTCAGTAAACAAGCCAAAGGTCTGTAACAAAGGGTTGCAGTTTGGGACCAAGCATAAGCGTAGTCCAGGAACAAGTGGTAGTGAAGATAAAGACCACTGCAGATACGCAAAGGAGCAAGATAGCAGCTGGAGAGAGCACAATAATCTGGAAAACAGGAAGTGCAAAGGCATGGCTTAAATCAGGAAGTTCATGGGAGCTCAAGGTTCACCAGAAACAAGAACAAGGCAAAATTGTCCTAAAAGATCAGACCTGGCCTGCGGATCTGTTCTCTAGAGGGAAAAAGAAAATCTTGCTTTATGCGGACGATACCCTGTTGTACTTGCACGATGCAAACTCCTCTCTACGGGCGGCTCTTGTGGTTTTCGATGCATGCGTATCAATTGATCCAAATCTGCTCTCTTTTCACCTTGACCCCCAGGCTGAGCATTCTGCAATCTCGAGCCCCCCCCCCCCCCCAATGGGCAGATGCATTTGAATATTCGTGATCTGCAGAGTTTCTTCTCATTGAATCTTCACCTGACACTCCTCCAAGTGGACCAATCTACTGTTGAACCTGTTGGGTCACATAAATGTTATCAAACAGATCTATCTTCCTAAATTAATTCGGTCTTCCATAAGAGCCCATATTGAGTGCTTAGTTCCTTTTCTAGGGAAGTTTATAGATGTTGGTTCCTTTCTTTAGAAAGGATCCCCTCCTCATCTGGCAAAGTTGACCTTGAGACTCCTGATATATTTTGGTGGCTTGGTATTGCTTAACCTGCAGGTCTTCTACTGGCCGGCTGTCCTAGTAACCGTTAAGATGGTGGTTTGTGCAATCTAGGGCTAATGCAGCGGTCTGCTTAGAAGTGGGCATTCTTGGTTGCCTTACGGAGCTTGGTAATTTGGCTTACAAGGGTACCTGTGCGTATGCCTCATTGACTTGACCCACCAGGGTGACGTTGCGAGTTCGGGCAGCAGCTAGGAAACAACTTGTGCAACCTAACCAGTGGTCCCCATTTCACCTATTATGGGGAAACCCTTCTTTTCCTCATTTTAGGAAGATTTCTGATCCCCCAGATTTGGGCTCGCTTTGGGGTTATAACACTTAGGGATATTTTGCCCGCAGGGGTGCTGCTACCATTCCGAGACCTGACCGCGAGATACAGATTACCTATTTAGATGCTCTTCCCGTATTTCCTATTGTGCCACATAGCCAGAGTCCGTTTTCCTACTGCTCCTAGCTTAAAGGCAGACCCAATAGAGGAGTTTCTTGCACAAGAGACCCTTGATAAACCCCTGTCTTCCCTTTTACCTGGCTTTTCTTAGTGTTGAATCCCCTAAAATTGATCAGTTTTGGGAACAATGGAGTAAGGACATTCCAACCTTAGACAGAGAGGCCTGGGAGGAGTGCTTTGAAAATAATACTAAGTTGGTAATTTTGTCCCGTGACAAATTAATTCAAACAAAGTTCTACATGGAATTTATTATACGCCCCCAAAGGCTGCACAAAATTCAGTGCTCCCAGGAATGCCTCAATGTAATTCCGCTGAAGGTACCTACTATCATATGTTTTGATCCTGTCCTAGAGTGGCGCCGTTTTGGGAAAAGGTATTTGACTGTGTTAACTCTGACATTGGCACCTGAACTGGCGTTCTTGGGCATTCAGGATGATGAGCAGAGGCCTCGATGTACCAAAACTCTTACTCTCCTACTGTACTACACCAAAAAGTAAATTTTAGATAGATGGATGGATTTTCCCCACCCCCTACAAGTGGCCTTATGGGAATCCTCTATTGATGCAGTGTTACCCATGTACAAGTTGACTTGCATGAGTAGGGGGTGCCCAAGAACATATGATAAGGTATGGCAGCCTTGGATGGAGCAATGATGGGTCCTTGGCGCGAATCCTTGGCTGCTATACTCTGGGTTATGTTCCGTGTTGTCCTGTTGGGGGTGGCCCCCAATTCTGGTTGTTAAAAAAACGATCAGACAGGGAGCAGGTGGCACAGTGAGAAGAGCTACAGCCAGACACTAGAGAGGTTGCTGGTTCAGTTCCGGACCTTGATGGGGAGGCTGTCATTTTGGCAACCCAATTCCTAGTGCTTTTTGTTTTATGCTGCAAGCCCTGATGAGTTTTGATTCCCCCCCGACTCCGCCCCCTTACCCCCCCCCCCCCCCCACCACCGCATTGGCCTTTTATTAATCCATCTTGACAACTAACCTTTTTAATGGACCTGTTCAAACTTTGTGGTGCTCTCATCCTTTCGATATTCTCCAGGAAGTGAAAAGGGAGTAACTCCATGTGGCGGTACTCACCGTCACTGGGAGTGAAAGGCCGATCATTAATGGTATGGATTGCTTCAAGTGGGACAGTAATATTTGTCAGCAATATCTCTAAAGAAATATGAAGATTTAATCCCACTTTACACTGTGAGACCTATAGCCTGTTGCCATGAAGTCTTGACTCCTAAATAATCATAGCAATATGTAGATGTGTATTCCATGTACTTCAATGTAGGAGACGGGACAGACTCTAATTGGCAGTCTTGTCCTATTGTCTGTCTATTGAGGTGGGTTGTGGATTGTGTAAGTCTGCATGTCCCATTGTTAAATGTTAATGAGCCCACATTGTTCTGTCCAAATGGCTAGATAATTCAGGTTAATTCTCTTTCTGTATACTATTTCATCTGCATATGATAATGTAATCAGGCAACCCCTGACCTGTGTGTGGTAATATCAGGAGGGGGACGTCCATGCTGTATTAAAATTCTGTGTGACTGTTCAATAAAGGGTGATTCCAGTATAAGCTAAGTTGTTGATTAGCTTTGTTTGAGGGCGGCTGGGAAAACCTGGTGCAGCACCCTACAAGGTAGGTGCTAGGTAAAGTATAGTAGGCCTTGTCTGCTTACCAGCAGGGCCATGAATTTCAGCTGGGCTGTCATGTTTCCCAGGTGTGGCTGTTGAGACTGGGGAGTCTCCCCACTGTACTCAATGAGAGGGTTCTCATTGGGCGGTGGAGGAAACCCAGCCAATGGCTCACCCAGGCCTGTATCTACCCCAGAAAGGCAGATTCTGCTGCACAGCATTCTGGGAGTGGGTATAAGTTTGAGGGGGACATATGACGCAGCATCTTTGGCAGGAAGCGGAGTCCCAGGAGGGAGAGTACGGCTGTCTCTCCTCCTGTCAGAGGAATCGGGTGTCCCAGGTGGCTTGCCTGAGGGGACAGAGGGCTGAGCTGTAGAGAGGATCCGGTGTGCCGAGGACCAGCAGAGCTGAGAGGAGTCGAGTTTCAGGAAAGCATTCCTAGTTTGTGAGTACTGCAAACTGCGCCTGGGGGTCTGCCTAGTTAGAGAGGACCACTCCGGAGAAGGTCAAAGGGATCAAGGAGCTAGCTAGCCGGAGCAGGAGCAGGAGCAAAGGTAAAGGGGGTGCCAGTGTTTGGACCCTGACGTGTAGAGAGGGTGCCAGTGTGTGGGCCCTGAAGTGTTCAGTGAACAGTGTGCAGTGTACAGCGTTGAGAGTTGCAGCAGTGGAAGCAGTTTACAGAAGCTACCTCAGTCAGCAAGGACTGGAGGGAGCAGTGTTCAGGACTTTTGAGCTAACCAGAATGTCAGAAGTCAGTTCTCAGTACAGTCCAGGACTTTTGAGCTAACCAGAGTGTCAGAAGTCATGTTTCAGTACAGTACAGCAAGTCGGTGTTTTTCAAGCGCAAGTTAGCGTTGGTCGGCATCCAGGCAGCGCTGAAAGGCATTTTTTCTTCGTGTTCCAAATTGTACCTAGTTGAGCCAGAGGAAAATCCCACTCATTCCCTTCTCCCATCCCCTTATAAAATAAACAAAACAAAACAAAGATGCCGGACTGGTTTTTGACTCAAATCTCACACTTGGGTATTCAGCTTAAATGGGCTGAAGGGGTTACCGGTGACCATGGCAGACCCACATCAGGCCCAATGCCTGGAAATCCTGCTACACTGGTATATAAGTTCATGACTGCAAGGAAGTCGTATACTGACGGAAGACCACAAACACAGTGTGGGTCGGTGGTTCCGTTACACTCCACCTACTCAACTGCAAGAAGCCATTCTGCCCACTTCTCATTGATCCCGATGTCCCTGGATTTTGTTAAGCTCCGTCACTGGCCCTGGCAAAAGAACTCCAGGTTTTAACAGAAGAGGCTTACTCTTTAGGCCACAGATTACCAGTGAGTGCATCTAATTTTGTGGTATAAGGTTGAATAAAATAATTTTTTTGCTCTAGGTAAGTTTGCTATAGTTGATTTGTCTTGACTACAGTAATGGCCATTGTTTCCAAGCCATTTTGTAGAGAGCTGTAAAACCTGTGTGATGTTTTTAAGCCGATTACTCTATTCTTCGGACTTATATTCTGCTACGCGGAGTGTTTTATAACAAAGGTTGGAATTGATTGCGCTCTTGACAATTTATTTGTGGTGTTCTATTAGAGAGAGAAAAAAAGTGACCTACTTTAGCACCTAAAGCAGACCTTAAAGTGCAACTTCACTCAAAAAGTGAGGTCCTGCTGTTTCACTGTATTTGAGTTACGGGTTTTTTATGGAGTGGAGAAGAGAAGGAAGTAATTTTAACTTGGTTACAATTTTTTGATACCCGCACCCACTTCTGTAATTGGATGGCATCCCTTGCCCCCCCCCTCATCCACTTGTGACAGATCACTGTTTAACCCAGGGGTCTTCAAACTATGGCCCTCCAGTTGTTCAGGAACTACAATTCCCATCATGCCTTGTCATGTCTGTGATTGTCAGAGATTTAAAAGGCCTCATGGGATTTGTAGTTCCGCAACAGCTGGAGGGCCGTAGTTTGAGGACCCCTGGTTTAACCACTTGCCGAACGCCGCAAGTACATATACTGCGGCGGTCAGCCCTGTGCAGGCAAAGTGACTTACCGCTACGTCACTTGCCTGTGAGCCAATAGGGGGTGAGCGCGCGCTGCCGGAGGTGCGCTCCCGCTCGCTCTCTGGGATCCCCGCGCGTGTGACCGGCGGACCCGATGTCCGCCGGTAACTCGCAATCGTCGGTTACAGAGGGAGAAAGGCAGACGGCTAATGTAAACACAGCTGCCTGTCATTCTCCCCTGTGTAAGTGCAGAGATCATACGGTCCTGCTATGTAGGATCGTAGATCTCTGCTGTTACATGAAAAGCCACGCCCCATTACAGTTAGAAGCACGCCCTTAGGGACACACTTAACCCCTCCTTCTCCAATAAAGTTAACCCCTTCCCTGCCAGTGTAAGTTTTACAGTAACAGTGCATATGTATAGCACTGATTACTATAGTAATGTCACTGGTCCCCCCCCCCAAAAGGGTCAAAAATGTCAGTCAAGGGTCCGATCGGTCCGCCGCAATGTCACAGTCCTGCAAAAAAAATCACAGATCGCCGCCATTACTAGTTAAAAAAAAAAGACAAAAATCTTTCCCTTCCTTAGTAAACGCAATAATTTTTGCGCAAACCAATCAAAATACGCTTATTGCGATTTTTTTTTTTTTTTTTTTTTTTTTTTTTTTTTTTTTTTTTTCCAAACATATGTAGCAGAAAACAAATTGGCCTAAAATGTTCAAAAAAATTTGACTTTTACATTTTTTTTGGGGGGGAATTTCGTGTGAAAAAATGTGAAAAATATTGTTTTTGCAAAATTGTCGCTCTTTTTTTTTTTTTTTTTGTTTATAGCGCATAATCAAAAAATCGCACAGGTGATCAAATACCACCAAAAGAAAGCTCTGTTTGTGGGGAAAAAAAGGACATCCATTTCATTTGGATGTCAGCCTGCACCCCTCCTTAATAAAGAACCTAATGACGGCACGTGGCTTCTGATAGAAAGGAGTAGGACAAAGAAAGACATAAGGAGGATAGAGAAAAGAGAAGAAAAGAAGAGTTACTATAGAGGAAGAGTTACTCTACCAACATGTGAAATTTGAACCACCTATGTAAGTTAATGAAAAAAGTTATGCCAATTTACATAGGTGGTTCAAATTTCACATTTTGGTGGAGTAACTCTTCCTATAGTATCTTCTCTTTTCTTTCGGCTTTCCTCTTTGCCTTTTTTGGCTTTCCTCTTTGCCTTTTTTGGCTTTCCTCCTTGCCTTTTTTGGCTTTCCTCCTTGCCTTTTTTGGCTTTCCTCCTTGCCTTTTTTGGCTTTCCTCCTCGCCTTTTTTTTTTTTTTTTTTTGGCTTTTTCTTCCTTCCAATCAGAAGCAACATGCCATCATTAAGTTCTTGACGGAGGAGTGCAGGCTGTCTGACATCCACGGAGGGCTATAGAATGTTAATTAGAGATGACACCATTGAGAAGAGCAATGTCTTCCCATCTGTGACTCGTGTCAATGGTGTTCTCTTTGTAGACCTTCTGTGGACGTCGGACAGCCTGCCCCACTCCTTCATCAACTTGGTAAGGGTACATTGCTTATGCTTTAAATCCATTGTTTACCTGCAATGAAAAATAAGTTACTATAGAGGAAGAGTTATTCTACCAACATGCGAAATTTGAATAACCTATAAAAGTTTTTTGCCCACTTTTGCATTACTTTCGAGACAGCCTTAGTATTAGGCATCATTACTTTCTCTCCTGTGTCTCCATAGCTGTCTGTAGCAAATAGGAGGAGAAGCATGGTGTTCTATTGCAGGGGGGAGACAAAAGAGAGAGGAAGCTTCTGTCTGATAAAAGAGGCTTACAGAGGGTGCTAAGGATGAGGAGGGTCCTGCTGAGAAAAGATCCTGTACATGAGCGATAACGAGCACATACCTGTCTCTGCCTTTGGTCCACTTTGCAAACTATTACTAGCCTGTTATATAATGGCTGCAGGCTGTGCAATGCAGAGAACACTGCATTGCTTTCCTGTTATTCTTTCACTAGGTGGGAGGAACGAGGGGTTTCGTGGTCCCAGCAATTTGGCATTTCTTGGATTGAGCTGATTGTCCTATACGAGAATGTACTCTGCTTAATTGCTTAATATCTTTATCTTCTGCTGATTTTTTCATTTCAACTGGAGAAAAAAAAAAATAAATAACCAGAAAAACAAAAAAATGAAAGCCCTGTAAGGTGCAAATGGCCAGGGTTTTTTTTTTTTTTTTTCTAAGCCCACTCTGACACTTAGGCCATGTGATAGTTCTCTATAAATAACAGGTACTGTACAGCTATTTAGGGTTTTTTTTCTTTCCATCCAGTCCTGAGGTTTACACACAGGGTCAGGAAAAGGTGGGGGCAGGAGGGAAAGCTGCCCTGGGCACAGTGCCCTTTTGGGAGTAGGAGTGGTGGGCAGGAGGGGAAGCCAGCCTGGGCACATTACCCCTATGGGAGGGGGTGGGCTCGAGAAGAAGCTGCCCTGGGAACAGTGCCCTTATGGGAGTAGGAGGGGTGGGCAGGAGGGGTAGCTGCCCTGTGCACAGTGCCATTTATAGGAGGAGGGGTGGTGGGCAAGAGAGGCAGCCGCCCTGGGCACAGTGCCCTTATGGAAGCAGAGGGGCAGCTGCCCTGGGCACAGTGCCCTTATGAGAGTAGGAGGGGTGGGCAGGAGGGAAAGCTGCTCTGGGCACAGTGCCCTTATGGGAGGAGGATTGGTGGGCAAGAGAGGCAGCCGCCCTGGGCACAGTGCCCTTATGGGAGTAGGAGGGGTGGGCAGGAGGGGTAGCTGCCCTGTGCACAGTGCCCTTTATAGGAGGAGGGGTGGTGGGCAAGAGAGGCAGCCGCCCTGGGCACAGTGCCCTTATGGAAGCAGAGGGGCAGCTGCCCTGGGCACAGTGCCCTTATGGGAGTAGGAGGGATGGGCAGGAGGGAAAGCGGCTCTGGGCACAGTACCCTTATGGGAGGAGGGTTGGTGGGCAAGAGGCAGCCACCCTGGGCACAGTGCCCCTATCAAAGGAGGGGGCAGGAAGGCACCTGCCCTGGGCACAGTGCCCTTATGGGAGGAAAGGAGGGGGCAGTGCACCATATTCACACTCCAGACTAATGACAGGAAGGTAGGTTGTAGGTGGGGGGCCTAGGCCTAAAGTACTCCAATGAGGGAGAGACCCCACACACCATTCCTAAAATTATAGTATTGTAGTGCACCCCCTATGGAGCCGCAAGTGGAAAGGTATCCCCCACCCTGCACAGCCAAGCACACCAAATTTTCACAATCTCCCAGAGTCAGAAAACAGTCCAGTACTTGATGTCACAAGGGGCGGAGTCTCACGTTGACATCACCGGATGGCCATGCCCCATGGCTATATACGAGCTGTCAGACTTCAGAGATGACACAATGACGGCAGCCAGCATCTGAGGAGGACTGGCTTAGTGGTGGAGAACACAGCAGAGGAAGGAGAAGAGTGGAGGAAGAACACAGCACCAGAGGGAGAAGACTGGAGGAAGAACGGATTGGTGGCGGAACCGGAGAATGACACATTGGAGCTATGAAAGGGGACATTTTTTATTTTTTAATAAAGGACTTGTCAAAAGCCATCTCTTGTTTCATTTACACTACACTGCTTTTTTTTTTTTTGGGGGGGGGGGTGAATGGGTAGGGGTACCCATTCACCCCCCCATACTCGTTCACATAGGGGGTGGGCCAGGATCTTCCAGATTCCAATAAGCCCCCTGCCCACAGACCCCCCCCCACAATCTCGCCCATGGTTGTTGGGAAGAGGCCCTTGTCCCCATGTTCATGGGGAGAAGGTTCTCTGGGTTGGGGGCACCCCTTCTGCCCCAAAGCACCACTCCCCTATGTTGAGGGTATGTGACCTGGTATAGTCCAGGTGGGGGGGTGCTCGCTTAACCCCCCCCCCCCCCCCCGACCCTTTCCTGATGGGTCAGGCTGCATGCTCAGATAAGGGTCTGGTATAGATTTGGGGGGGGTCCCTTGCTTTATTCTTTTTTGTGGTGAGAGGCTCCCCTTCAAAAGTCATATCCTGGTCTGGGGGGGGGGCTCATGCTGTGTGTGTGGGGTGTCCTCCTTTTTTTTTTTTTTTTTTTTCTTTTGGCATGGGGTTCCCCCTCAGGACTCAAAGGACCTGGTATGGTTGGATCCTATTCACTGAAGTCGCAGGGCAAAGTCGGATCAGAAGTCGTACAACTTTCGAGTCAGATCAGTGTTATCATAGCCTTACCCTGATCTGCATTCAGGGTGTGGCAGTTGTACATCACAGCAGGGGTGGGGGGTTAGGGTTGCCTATTGCCGGTAAAGACACAGGGGATGGTTTTGACAGAGGAAATGGGTCATGGACCCACCCCAAAGGTCAGGAGTTTTTGGGCTCAGAGGTCAAAGGTCATAGCTCCACCTAGTGTTGGACACAGGGAGCGGCGTAGGCTGGCGCTTTGCGCGCTCCGCCCTAGTGTTGGACACCAGAATCGGAGCTGTAGCTCCTTGTTTGGTTTGCGGTAGATACACCCCCTGTACGTCGGTAGCAGTAACAGGGGGTTAAATGGTTTACTGACACTTTAAGCACACAATAAGTTTAAAGGACACCGGATTTCTGATAGGATCAGCATGTATTATTATTATTATTTCTGTACTTGCATAAAAATGTTCTTCGTCTGAAAAGAACTCTAACCCGGCCTCCACATCTGAAGATGTGTGAGCTGCAATACAGTACAATACACTTTATGTTCTTGGGTTTAATGATTTATTAATGAATACACAGCTACATTTATTTGTGTCTTTAACATCTTCTTGGAGTTCAGCATTAACTTTATAGAAAAGTCTACTCTGTAAAAAGAATAGCTTTTTCCATGTTCAAGCAATGGAGTGAATAAAAAAAAAAAAAATGAATAATAAAATAACAGCCCAGGGTTTATTAACCCAAAATCCGGTTAGAAGTTGGTACGGGCTTTGCATATATTAGTAGTGTTTTTTTTTTTTTTTTGATCACATAACTTTTTTTTTTTTTTTTGTCATGTAGATCATCCCAGGTCAGGGTAAATGAAGTCTCTATTTGAGAAGACTGAAGCGCAACGGTGGCTGCAGCAAGCATTCGTCTTATTTCTAAAAAAATTAGCAAAAAGTTTTAGCTCAAATGTTCTTTAAACCTTCTGAGAACATTTGGAGATATGATATCCTGCTTCTGTTAGAAAAGCTATAAAAAAAATAATAATATACTTACCTGGCAGGGGAGATACCATGATCATGAAGGTGGTTCTCCCAGGGCGAGGCTCAGCCATTGCACTCCGCAATTTCCCCCAAAAAAAAAAAAAAATAATAATAATAATAATAATAATAATAAAAAAAAAATCAATTCCAATACTAAAATGTTAATGGCTTCAGCTGGTCCACTCACTTGTGAGCTTAACCACTTCTGGCCTGGAAGTTTTCCGCCTTAACCTCCCTGGTGGTATTCCCGAGTGTGGCTCGGGGTTAATTTTCAGTACCAAAAGCGGTAACGTAACCCTGAGCCCAGAGGCGTAACTAGAACCTTCAGGGCCCTGATGCAAGAAACCATGAAGGGCCCCCCAGACCCCTGGCCGGGGCCCTTACCTTCAAGCCCAGGGCTCTTCCCACTAATCCTGGGGCTCTTTACACTTGTTGCATGGCCTTTTATTACGGTCCCGCAGCAGGATTCTTTCACAAGTTCTGCAGTGGGCCCCCTTCCTGCAATCTTGGGGCCTCCCGAAAGTGGTGCAATGCCAGGGTCCGGTTGCAAGTGTGACCTTTGCGATCCTGGAAGTTCACCCACTGGTTTGCTACCGGGCCCCCTGGAGCATGGGGCCCGGTAGCGATTGCAACCCCTGCAACCCCTGTAGTTACGCCCCTGCCTGAGCCACAGTCTGGGTTACCCTGTAGTGAAACTTGCCTTGTCCCTACAATCCCCCGATGTCCTCCGGCCGATGCTGGCATCCGCCTTCCAGGTTCCCTTGCCTGCGAGCGCCGCGACGCAGGGGGGCGGAACCAGGCTGGAAATTCAAAAAATAGGCATGATACATTGTTACATTACTGTATCAATAAGCCTGATATATTGTTACATTACTGTATCAAACTATTTCAACTCAGTTTTATCCCTAGTGCTTTGTCCAGTGCCCTGCCTGCACTTTTGCTGTTTTTTTTATTCCTTTTGTATATAAAAAAAAAAAAAAAAAAAAAAATTTTTTTTTTTTTTTTTTTATTAATCTATTCACTTTTTTAAATTTGATTAATTTAATGTGTGTATCTTTATTTTTTTTTCACTTTTACTGTTTTATTCCTAAGAATTACAGGCCTACCATATATAAAACAAATTTCCATGCAAAACAATGTACTGCTACTACTGTTACATTTAACAGACAATTGCGTGGTCGTGCGACGCCGTACCCAAAGAAAATTGATGTCCTTTTTTTTCCCACAAATAGAGCTTTCTTTTGGTGGTATTTGATCCGTCTTTTTTTTTTTTTTTTTGCACTATACAGAAAAAGCGCGACAAACCCGGGAAAAAAAAATTATATATTTTTCACTTTCTGCTATAACATTCCCAAAAAAAAAAAAAAAATCTAATTTTGTTTCATTTTAGGCCAATTTGTTTTCTGCTACATATTTTTGGTAAAAACAATCCCAATAAGCGTATTTTGATTGGTTTGCACAAAAGTCATCATGTCTAAAAACTAGGGGAAAGAGAGATAGAGATAGAGCTATATATATATATATATATATATATATATATATATATATATATATATATATACAGTAAACCCCCGCTCCATCGCGGTTCAGTTTTTGCGGTCCCGGTATATTGCTTTTTTTTTTTTTTTTTTGTAATGTTGTTTTACTATATAAATCATTTAAAAATGAAATATGTTTGTTTTCCATAGCTCTTGCTATGTCTCTCAGTATCTTTTATGTGTTTAAATGAGTTTCTATTGTTTTAAAAGTGTGTTTTAAAGACCTTAAAATGCTTTTACATGTACAGTGACAGTAAAAAAAACATGCCTACAATGCATTTTAATAGGGTTTTTTTATTTCGCGGATTTTCACTTTTCGCGGCTGGGTCCGGGACGTAACCCCCGCAATGAAGGGGGGGTTTACTGTGTGATATATATATATATATATATATGTGTGTGTGTGTGTGTGTGTATATATATATATATATATATATATATATGTATATATATATATATATATATATATATATATATATATATATATATATATATATATATATATATATATATATATATATATATATATTGTGTATATATATATATATATATATATATATATATATATATATATATATTAGTGTATATGTATATATGTATGTATATATATATATATATATATATATATATATATATATATATATATATATATATATATGTGTGTATATCATTTTTTAGTTTTTTTTTTTTTTTTTTTTACTAGTAATGGCGGCAATCAGAGATTTTTAGTGGGATGGCGACATTGCGGCGCACAGATCGGACCCCTAACTGACATTTTAGACACTTTTGGGGTGGGGACCAGTGACATTACTACAGTAATCAGTGCTAAATACTGTAATAATGACACTGGGTGATCAAGGGGTTAAATGTGAGCCTAGGCGAGTTATTCTAACTGTATGGGGGAGGGGCTTATGGAATGATAATAGAGACCTGTGATCCTATATAAAAGGATCACAGGCGCTCTGTGATCATTTCAGAGAGAAGAACGGTCAGCTGTGTTTGCAACAGCCGACTGTCCTCTTTCAGCGGGGAGCGGTCGCAGGTGCCCTGATGCAATCCTAGCTACCGGCCCCATGGATTGGCTTCCCAACTGGCAAGTGAGCGCGCGCCCTCGGGGTCGCTCTCCCGAACCGCCGTACAGCGATTCGCGGGAGCCTGCTGCCCCGTATACCTGCAGCAGCTGGTCGGAAAGTGGTTTATTATTATTAATTATTCTTATTTAAGTGGGGACAAAAAGGGAAATAAATAGTAGGGGATGCTCATATGTTCATCAAAAATATTCTGCAAAAATATCTACGAATGCAATTATCCAATTTAATATTAGGTGGTTGTTACACGATTACGTACAGAGAATTACTGAGTGAGTCAATTCAATTAAACAAGTATTATTTAGAAATAAAAAAGGGATTTGACGAAGCAATAAGCATTTCATGGAAAAAAAAATGTTCGCTGACATTTCTCATTCGATCCAAGACAAACTAATTCATTTGTAGGAGAAAACATGCTGAATTAATGTAATATGTTTTATTGATCTCTATTAAAAAACCTATACAATGGGGAAAACAATTATTTGAACCCCTGCAGATTTTGTAAGTTTGCCCACTTACAAAGAAATGAAGGGTCTATCATTTTATCATAGGAGTATTTGAATGAAAAAGACAGAATATCAAACAAAAATCCAGAAAAAACACATGATACAAATGTTATAAATTGAGTTGCAGCTCAGTGAGTAAAATTTGATCCCCCAAGAAAAACATGACTTAGTAGTTGGTGGAGAAACCCTTGTTGGCCAGCACAGAGGTCAGATGTTTTTTAGTTGGTTACCTGGTTTGCACTCATCTCAGGAGGGATTTTGGTCCACTCTTCTTTACAGATCTTCTCTAAATCCTTAAGGTTTCTTGGCTGTCGCTTGTTTCAGCTCCCTCCATACATTTTCTATAGAATTAAGAAGCAAGGTCACTCCATGACCCCAATATGCGTCTTGAGTCACTCCTTTGTTGCCTTGGCCGTCTGTTTTGGGTCACTGTCATGCTCGAAGACCAATCTACGACCCATAGTCAGTGTTCTGGCTGAGGGAAGAAAGTTCTCATCCAAGATGTTACAATACATGGCCCCGTCCATTGACCCCTCAACATGGCCAAGTCGGCCTGTACCTTTATCAGAGAAACAGCCCCAAAGCATCATGTTTTCACCTCCGTGCTTGACTGTAGGGATGGTGTTCTTAGGGTCATAGTCAACATTTTTCTTCCTCCAAACACGGTAAAGTCAAGTTAATGCCAAAGAGGTCAATTTTGGTCTCTGAAGTTTTCCAATAAACATCTAATTCAGAAGTCTCAAACTGGTGGCCCTCCAGCTGTTGCGGAACTACGAATTCCCATTAAGGCATTGCAAGGCTGACAGTTACAAGCATGACTCCCATAGGCAGAGGCATGATGGGACTGCCAATAAATATGTAATTCAGGAGTCTCAAACTGGTGGCCCTCCAGCTGTTGCCAAACTACAAGTCCCATCATGCCTCTGCCTATGGGAGTCATGCTTGTAACTGTCAGCCTTGCAATTCCTTAATGGGAATTTGTAGTTCTGCAACAGCTGGAGGGCCACCAGTTTGAGACCCCTGATTTAGAGGTTTATTGGTAAACGTCAAACTGGTGGCCCTCCAGTCCCCTCCCGCTCCTTGTAATGAGACAGCCGAGCGGCTTCTCAGCCACATCGGTTGTCATTACAAGACAGCCGACCGTCGGCTTTGGAGACCGCTACCGGGGTGATACCTCTAGCTGCAGGCATCACCCCTGTACAGCACTTTCCCAAAATATTGGCAATATCGGTAACCTCAGCAGCCGATTACGATATATCGGGGGACAGTGCATATCGGCCCCCGATATATCGGTGGTGCCGATAATCGGTCGATCCTACTCTCTACCTTACCTACTCACCACAGTGGAGAAAGTAGGGAAGAGAGGAGGAGGAGGGAGGTGAAAAAGAAATAGAGAAAAACAGGAGGAAAAGGAGGAAAGAAGAAAAGGAGTAAAAGGGAATGAAATGAGTTGGATAAGTAGGGGGTAAGAAGAAAATCTTTACAAGCTTCAGATAAGAGCTGTCAAAGTTGGACAAATACGAGGGCTGTATTGAAAGTAATGCAAAAGTGGGCATAACTTTTTTAATAACTTTTATATAGGCGGTCAAATTTCACATGTTGGGAGTAATTCTTCTTCTTCTGTAAGAACTCCTTCTTCTTCTTCTTCTCCTCCTTCTCCTCCTCCCTCCTCCCTCTTTTTTTCTTTTTTTTCTTTTTTTCTTTTTTTTTCTTCTTTTTTTTTCTTTTTTTCTTTCCTCCTCTCGTATCACTGGGAGGAATAGTGTCCCATCATTTGGTGTCAGTGGGAGGAATATTGCACCAAGGACCAGATAAAGGCTAGCAAATGGCCGCAGTTTAGAGATCATTGCTCTAGATTGTAATCTTTTTGGAAACCCCAGATAAAAAGCAAGAACTGTTTTATAAACCTCTCTTGGTATGACTTGGAATGAAGAGAGAGGTGTAGGAGGGGTAGGGAGGAAATGAGAGGAGAAAGGGGAAAAGCACAGATGAGAAGTAAAAGGCCGACATCACAATGACTTGGAGTACGAGAGAGTTTAGTTCTTTTAGAAACTTACCCAGATCTGCCCTTGGAGTGGCACTCCGACACCTTTTTCAAAATCCTTTGTATGCCTAATTTAGAAAACTCTTTATAAAAGGCAATACAATTTAATTGCAAAAAATTGTATTGAGGTTATCTTTTAAAACAGCTTAACTTGCATTTATATCCTTTTTTTAAAGTAGTTACTACCTTGACCATTCCATTGCTTTTCATCCATCTTCCAAACAAAGCAACAAAAGCAACTTATTCATTGAGGTTGGTGAATGAATCAAATGCAATAATAAAATAAAAAAAAATGAAAAAAAACCTTGTATGCTCGGAAACCCTGAACCCACAGTTATTTCAGAGGAATGTAAAAACCAAAAACAACGTGGCCCACGGGGCGTTTGAAGAGACACATACCAAATATTAAAAATATACAAGTTTATTGCACATCATAATATACATTTAAAATCCAATAATGACAAACCTGTTGAATTCATCAATAGAGATGTAGCACTGCCACCTAGAGGGCTGCCTAGAATTACACCTTGCGGGTCCCCTGGGTTACCTGTAGCAACAATCTGTTGAAACTTATCACTTCAGACACTCGGCTCAGACAATGAACAGTCCAGGGGGATTTGGTTTTTGTGTTTTATTTTAGAACTGGGATGGGAGAAGGGATGAGTGGAATATTCCCAACTATGCACAAAGCTTGAGGACAACTGACTGTAGTGGGTGCGGCAAGGCCGCTAATTCACCTTGCCACAGAAGTGAAGATAGTGAATATGATCCTGAATTGGTTTCTCTTCAGGGTCCTAACTTGGCACCCCCTTTCTCACTTGCTGTGTGTGCAGGCCTCTGTCCACTGACTCTCCACTGGAGTGGTCCCCTTCCTGGGCAGACCCCCGGCAAGCTTCCCGGTACTCACGGACACTGGTTTTCCCAAGGTTGCTCTGCCTTCAGCTCCACTGTCAGTATCCACTGGACCTCCTGGCTCAGCACCACACTTCTGGCTCACTAGACCGACCGCCTGTGACCACCTTCCATACAGACAGGAGGAGAGACAGCTGTCACCCTCCTCCTGGGACCTGGCTTCCCACCCAAAGACACCCTGTCACATGTGCCCTTGACCTTTTTATAACATATCCCAGGATGCGCCACTGTTTATGCCAACCCACTGGGATATTTACAAAAGCCTGTGTGTCACTGGCTGGGTTTCCTCCACTGTCCAACAGGCTCCTTTATTGGATACAGTGGGGACACTCCCACAGACCAGATGAATCACACATGGATACAAGCAGTAGGCCTAACTAACAATCAGGCTCCCCTGATAAGCAGATGGAGACACTAGGCGTTTTCCTACCTAGCACCTATCTAGGAGGGTGGTACAGAGACAATAATGAAACACAAACTTCATAACATATACAGTTTGTACTGTAAAGATCTTGTTATACACAGTATCATGTGCAAGCAACAATCTGTGCTGCATGAACCTCAACGCGTTTCACTAAATGTTTGCCTCGCTTCATCAGGAGAAGCACAGATGTAAATAAACAATACAGCAATTCAAATCGTTGGAAATGACCAAACGAAGGTCTGTAGCATCAAAACGGTCATCCCATCAAAGAATGTATTGTCAGCAAGAGTGAAATGGAAATCCAACTCTTCCCCCCCCCCCCCCCAAAACAAATGAAGGTGTATAGATCTCTCCCCCCCCCCCCCCCCCAACCTCTATCAAAATCTATAATTTTCTGTCTGTCATTTTTGCCTGACTTCTGTCCCGTGACATTTCCTGAGACTCCCAAGGGACGCTGGTAACCTGCCCTTGATTGCATTTCCCTCCTCTTCCCAACTCCTGGGGGGGGGTTGAAGATCTATGCACCTTCATTTTTTGGGGGGGGGATTTCCATGTCAATCTTGCTGGCAACACATTATTTGATGGGTTGACCGTTTTGATGCTATAGACCTTCGTTTGGTCATTTGCAACAATTCAAATTGCTGTTTCCTGCTTGTGTGATTGGCTCACCAATTTTTCCCAGAAGTCTTCCTAAGAGAAGTCAAGATTTCTGGCATCCCCTGCAACAGAAATATCACGTACCTGGTGGAGATTGAGCTGTAGAGGGGGCTTCTCTTGCACCTCCTGTCCAACACCCCTGGTAGAGATGACAGGCGGTGTGTGGCACGAGGGCCGGTATAGCAGGTGGCACTGGCTGCGCCTTGGCAGGAGACTGATGGCCGTGGATGACCGGATGAGCACCTGGAACTGGAACTCCGTGATGCTGGATGAGTAGGCAGGAGCGTAGCCGGAATACAAGCCAAGGAGTTGTCAACAGCTGGTCAGCGTGGGTAAAGGCATGTGAGACGGAAGCAGTGTTGGGATACAAGCCGAAGTTGGTACACAATCTGGCAGCGAGGTACAAAGGCATAAGACAGGAGCAAGGTCAATCACAGGCCGGGGTCACAGGTAGGCAGACAGGGATCCAAAGGAGAGTCAAGGGCAAGCCGAGTCAGGACAGGAATAAGCTGAAAGACCACTCGGCAATGTGCTCCTGTCACTGCTCAGCTTAAATAGGCCATTTGGCGCCAATGTGTGCGCTAACACACATTTGCGCATGCACACGCACATTTCTTCCTGTGCACACACTAATGTGCCTGGGCATGCGCACTGACACACCTGTTTGGGTCCAGCTGAACGTGTCTTACAAAAAATGTAATTTCATATACAGTCTGGCAGACCCGCTGGTTGGCTCCTCCTGCAGCCAACCGGTGCACGGTTGCGCCTCCAGCAGCGCACACGCACCCTGGAGCCACTATGGTGAAATGACGTACAGGAACACCGATCTCTATGTTCCTCCCTGTTAGAACGGCAATCTGCCTTGTTTACATAGGCAGACCGCTGTTTTGGGTCTCTCGGGAATGATCGCGGGTGGCGTCATTTCATAACATAAAGAGTCAAGCGGACCCACGGGTTGGCTCCCCCTCCAGCCAACCAGCACACGATTGTGCCTCCTGGAGCCACTGCACGAAATGACGTACAGGAACATCGATCTCCGTCTTCCTCCCTGTCAGAATGGCGGTCTGCCTATCTAAACAAGGCAGATCGCCATTCTGTGTCTCTCAGGAATGATCGTAGTTGGCGTCATTTCGTAAAGAATCGGGCGGACCCACTGGTTGGCTCTCCCTTCAGCCAACCGGCGTGCCATCGCGCCTCATGGAGCCACTACACGAAATGATGTACAGGAACACTGATCAGTCTACCTCCCTGCCAGAATGGCGATCTGCCTTGTTTTAAATAGGCAGACCGCCGTTCTGTGTCTCTCGGGAACGATCGCGTGTGGCGTCATCTCGTAAAGAGTCCGGCGGACCCACTGGTTGGCTCCCCCCTACAGCCAACCGGCATACGGTCATGCCTCTAGCAGAGTGCACGCGCCCTGGAGCCACTGCATGAAATAACGTACAGGAACACTGATCTGTCTTCCTCCTGTCAGAACGGCGATCTGCCTTGTTTACATAGGCAGACCGCCGTTCTGTGTCTCTTGGGAACGATTGTGGTTGGTGTAATTTCTTAAAAAGAGTACGGCTGACCCGCTGGTTGGCTTCCCCTGCAGCCAATCGGCGCGCGATCGCGCCTCCTGGAGCCACTGCACAAAATGACGTGCAGGAACACGGTCTTCCACCCTTTCAGAATGGCATTCTGCCTTGTTTACATAGGCAGACCGCCGTTCTGTGCATCTCGGGAACTATCGCTGGTGGTGTTCTTTAGCAAAGAGTCTGAGGACCCGCTGGTTGGCTCCCCCTCCAGCCAATCAGCGCACGGCCATGCCTCTGGCAGCACGCACGCGCCCTGTAGCCACTGCATGAAATAACATACAGGAACACTGATCTGTCTTCCTCGTTATATGCCTTGTTTATATAGGCAGACCACCGTTCTGTGTCTCTCGGGAATAATCGCGTCATTTCGTAAAGAATCCGGTGGACCCGCTGATTTGCTCCCCCTGTAGCCAATCGGCGTGCAATCGCGCCTCCTGGTGCCACTGAACCTGGACCATTGATCTGTCTTCCTCCCTGTCAGAACGCCGATCTGCCTTGTTTAGATGGGCAGACCGCCATTCTGTGTCTCTCGGGAACGATCGCGGGTGGCGTCATCTCGTAAAGAGTCCAGCGGACCTGCTGGTTGGCTCCCCCTCCAGCCAACCGGCACGCGATCGCACCTCCTGGAGCCACTGCATGAAATGACGTGAACCTGCTGATTTGCTCCCCCTGTAGCTGATCGGCGAGCGATTGCGCCTCCATCGATCTCTGTCTTCCTCCCTGTCAGAGCGGCATTCTGCCTTATTTAAATAGGCAGACCGCCATTCTGTGTCTCTTGGGAACGATTCCCGGTGGCGCCATCTCGTAAAGAGTCCGGCGGACCCGCTGGTTGGCTCCCCCTCCAGCCCACCGGCACGCGATCGCACCTCCTGGAGCCACTGCACGAAATGACGTACAGGAACATCGTCTCCGTCTTCCTCCCTGTCAGAATGGAGATCTGCCTTGTTTGCATGGATCCGCTGGTTGGCTCCCCCTGCAGCCAATCGGCACGTGATCACGCCTCCGGCAGCGCGTGCGCGCACCCCCTAGAGACACTACACGAAACATGATTTTGCGCAGCGGAAGCCGCAGTAAAAGTACGTTAGCCGGTCGGCAAGTGGTTAAGCTCCCACTGTCTTTCCAGCGTTGCACAATGAGTCATCAACTACAGCATTGCCGGCTTCAGCTAGGCAGACCTCCCCCTTGCCATTTCCCAGCACATGCCTGTCGGTTTCACAACTACCATGGCATCGAGTTTTCAAGATGCATTTATAAGAAACATCATTCATTTGCTGCATAACCTTGATAGATTATTTTTTACTTTGGCTTATTTAGAAAAGATAGAGAAGACTAGGCAAGGCAATTGTCTGCTGCAGATGGTACTTTGTGCATGTTAAATGGCCCAAGAGCTTTTCAGAGAAATTAAAATGACTGTTTTCCTTTTTATTGTGGGTAAAAGCTCTGCGTGGAAATGTGAAATTAAAGTCAATTCATGTAGAAAAAAAATGTATTTATTCTTTCTATTAGAGTTGTCAAGACGTTACATAGGAACACACGCAACCTTTTAAATAACAAGCCCATGTGTTCCCGAAGAATACGCAATTTGCGCTAAAACGTGTCAAGGTTTCTTCTTTGATGTGCGTTTTCTGGGCCGCTTTACAATAACCTTACGGTCAAGCAAGACAAACAAAGAGAATGAAGCCGATGCATTTTTATTTTTTTGAAGTCTATAAATGTCTATTCTGAATAGTCGGTCCTGGAATTGGGTCGTAACCAGTGGTGCACCAAAATAAAAATTCTGTACTGAAACACGCAAATTCAGGATGCACTTGGCCGAAAACTGTTTGTTTTATTTTTGTTTTTTTATTTATTTTTTTTTTTTTTTGGTTTTATTTTTTTTTGTATTTGTTGTCTTTTTTGTTTGTTTTTTTTATTAGTTTTACTACTTAACCGGTTCCGGACCGCCCACCGCATATATACTGCGGCAGGCTGACCCTCCTGCGTGAAACGTCAGTCGCGCGCCGACAGCTAGGGGGCGAGCACGCGCCGGCGCGCTCCCGCCCCACTCAGTAGCGGGGACTCCGAAGCACGGGGCAGGCAGTTCCGATTGCCGCCTGACACCCGTGATCGCTCCCCGCTGAGAGAGAAGAATGGTCAGCTGTTGTAAACACAGCTGACCGTTCTTCTTCTCCCTGGAATGATCACAGAGCGCCTGTGATCCTTCTATATAGGATCACAGGTCTCTATGGTCATTCCATAAGCCCCGCCCCCATACAGTTAGAATCACTCCCCTAGGCTCACATTTAACCCAGTGATCGCCCCTGGTGTTAACCCCTTCCCTGCCAGTGTCATAAGTACAGTAACAGTGCATATTATTAGCACCGATTACTGTAGTAATGTCACTGGTACCCCCAAAAGTGTCAAAAATGTCAGGGGTCCGATCTGTCCACCGCAATGTCGCAGTCCCGCAAAAAATTTGCAGATCGCCGCCATTACTAGTAAAAATGACATAAATCTTTCCCGTAGTTTGTAGATGCGACAACTTTTGCGCAAACCAATCAAAATACGCTTATTGCAGTTTTTTTTTTTTTAACAAAAATATGTAGCCAAAAACAAATTGGCCAAAAATGTCAAAAAAATTTGATTTTTTTAAATGTTTTTTTCTGGGAATGTTTTATAGCAGAAAGTGAAAAATATTTTTTTTTCAGAATTGTCGCTCTTTTTTTTTGTTTATAGCGCAAATAATAAAAATCACACAAGTGATCAAATCTCTTAGATTGTAACCTCTAACGAGCAGGGTCCTCTGATTCCTACTAGTCATGGCTGTGAATGTCAGCGTTTTACAATGCCTCATGGGATGTGTAGTTCTGCAACAGCTGCAGGGCCGTAGTTTGGGAATCCCTGATATAGCGTATACATTTGTAATATAAATCATATTGTAATTGAATGTTATTAACCACATTAAGACCGCCCACCGCAGATTTACTGAGGCAAGCAGCCTCTCCTACGTGAACCGACGTAGCCCTACTTTGGTCACGCGCGTGGTGCTGAGGGGCTGGCGGCGCGCTCCCGCCTCCACTAAGCAGCAGGGATTTATCCCTGACCTCCTGAAGGCTTCACAGAACAGCTGTATTTATACTACAATTAAATTACACACCGGTGGACTCCATTTATTAATGAGGTGACTTCTGAAGGCAATTGGTTCCACTAGATTTTAGTTAGGGGTATACGAGTAAAGGGGGCTGAATGCAAATGCACTCCACACTTTTCACAGATTTTTGTAAAAAAATTTTTTATCATTTTCCTGCCACTTTGTGTCAGTCTATCATAAAAAATCCCAATAAAATACATTTACGTTTTTGGTTGTAACATGACAAAATTTGGAAAATTTCAAGGAATATGAATACTTTTTTCAAGCCACTGTATTTACAACATATTTATTGGTGTTAAGCGCTGTAAGAATATTTAATAGTAATATCTCGCGCTCGTACTTCATTATGTCAGAATATTTATACTGCTCTGAATATAGCAGTGTCTATTTATGGTTAATAAGCAAAGATCTATGAGAAAGGAGAATCTTCACCTATTGCCACAAATCAATATGTCGTGAATTCTTTTTAATTGATTAATTTCTTTTTAAATGCATATACCAATCTTAGTGAGTACAGTCTACAGTATGGAATATATATAAAATATTTATTCACAAGACATGTAATCACAATATATGATCAAACAAAAATGACACAAAAAGATAACTTTACATAAATACTAACTTCAAACAATCAATGCAATGTGATGTTTAGCTCAATAATGAAAGTGAAAGTAAAGCAAAATGAAAGCAAGATTACCATTTCTCCAGGTATAGCATAAGCCATAGGTATGTGTTCTATATAAACAGACCACAATTGTCTGTGAATCACACGGGCGAAAGTCACTCCACTGCAGATGGAGTGAGAATAAGCCAAGCAAAACAGAAGACTAAATTCGCAATAATGTGCTAAATCTGATATTAATAAAAATGTATAAAAACAAAAATCAGCTTTTTAGAGAAAAATCTACCATGGTTTATACGGGTGGGATTGTAATCTTATTACCCTTAAATATGCAATATAAAACATATAAGGAAGGAAATAACAATTATTGAATAAAATCAAATAACATAGCAAGGCATATTTACCACACTTAAGATGGCCGCTAGCTTCAAATGGTCGTTACCAGAGTCCTAAGATGGATGCCAGTAAGGGAGGAGTTTCGTTTGGCGTCCCTCAAAGTTTCAGATGAATGATGAAGATGGAGTATGTCTGGATGAGTCTATAGATGGACGTAGTGTGTTGTCAGTAGTGTAATGCAATGTGTGTCCTCTCTCATATCTGGGTTGTTCTTTTATATGGTAAGAACAAAGGGCTATAAAAATTACCATAAGTTAAACCCAGAGGGATGAAACGTTATTCCCATTGGTTGGGATATTCTATACCTTAACTGGTGAGGTCATAGACACACCTCTCCTGATAATTCAATGTTCGTATAGTAAAATTAAAGGATGATTTCTCTATATGTAAGAGTAATCATAAAACACGACATAAAACTTTGTCCATACTCCCAGTATATACATAAATGTCCATCTGTATCTCCATCATTCTCCTTGACAAGTAATGCCATTTCAACAATTATATTTTTAATACAATATAATATTTCTATATGGGAATATCTCAACTATCCCAAAACTGCATTTGGTATTTCGTCTATAGAGGGCAGTATCGTACCGTTCATTAAATTTTGTGTGTAACAATAATTAAAACATATTGTTATCTGATGACCTTTGACCTGTTGGCTAGTGAAAAGCCATTACTTATTTGACCATGCCATAGGCTGTCAGACATCTCGTCTGGTTTGTAGAATTTACAACACCTTGAACACTTAAACACAAACTTCTCTGAAATTAGGTAATTAGTGACGAGATGCATATGTTCTTACACTTATTAGAAAAAGAATTCTAAGTAAGATTACTACTGTAAGAATATAAACCCAAAATATAATATAACATTCCTAAATATATATGTATATGCCTTACATAATATAATGACATAATTATGGCTAATATTTTCTCACACATAATAATGTATCTTTAAAAACTTTATATATAGTCCATTTTAAATGTCTGCTATAGTATACTGGGGTATTGTCCATTGTTAAATACTTATAGACAGACTGACACTACCATTATATCTTATCTGAAAGGTGTCTATGTAAATCTTATTTACAATAAAAGGAATACCAAGACCTCTGTTGAAACTCTATTCTCTCTTGTAAGCGACATTTTGAAAATGAACATATGAACTCTCCTTCACCTTAAAAACAAGATGGACGCTGCACTGTCCAGAATCTTATATGCATAATATGGAATATACATGGCTTTTTAAATCCATTTTTTTTTTTTACCTATTATTTAATCAATCACCTCAAATAATCCCGACAGCGCCTTTACTTTATTTCCATCACATCCTTCTTCACACTTCCAGACTGAGATGCACGCGGTATGACGTCACTGGTGTGGCTCCACCTCTATACGCGTTACGTCCGCTACATCAGCTATGTCCAAACTGTGGCCCTCCAGCTGTTCAGGAACTACAATTCCCACCAAGCCTAGTTGTCTCTGAATGTCAGAGATTTACAATGCCTCATGGGAGTTGTAGTTCCTGAACAGCTGGAGGGCCAAAGTTTGGACACCCCCTGCGCTACATGAACATCCTCCGTAGTTAACACTGTCAATTTTCCCATGAGACCCCATGATCTGTAGGGGTGCCTCCAGTCATAGGGGGACAATACTGGTCCCTTTGGAGCAATATAGTCACCCTTCGACTGGAAGCGCATTGTCCACTTAGGAAAATGCCTGAATACCGAATTTGAGTACCACATGTTGGAACTGGTATGCTGCAAAATTTTAACGTTTCTTGTTGTTGGGTTTAGAGATGCTTTAATGGTCCAACTTCAATTCAATTTAATAAGTCAATAATAAAAAAAAAAAAAGTCTCGGTGAGCGAATAAAGATGACAACAAGGAAGATTGTGCGGAGGTAAACCCTGTTTATTTATCTGTCACATGTTGACTGTGCCTGCTGTTTGACATGGGGAAGAGATTCAAATCTACTTTTCATGATAACTTGCTTCTAAGCAACGGCACATCAATGCAGACTTTAAAACCTCATGCTGAAGTAGGTTGCAGATAAAAAAAATAAATAAAATTAAGACCTACACATCTAACTTCCATCCCTTTTTTCAAATAAGTCGTTGGTACATTTCTCTCAGGGAATCTTGAGATTGCCAATTTGATTAGTAGCCAATAAGTAAGTGATGCTTTCTGTGCAAGAATACCTTGGGCTTCTAGATCAGGGGTGTTGAATACAATTTCATTGGGGGCTACATCAACCACACGGTTGCCCTCAAAGGGCCGGTTGTATCTGTAACACTAGATGTCCAATGGCACCCCACTATCTCCCCCCCCCCCCCCTTCTTGCATCAGATGTCCCCTTACCCTGTGCTGCTGCTGGGAAGAAGCTGGAAAGCAGAACAGTTCAGTGCATGAATACCTTGGGCTTCTAGATCAGGGGTGTCACTGTCAAATACAATGTCCTTGGGGGGGCACATCAACAATACGGTTGCCCTCAAAGGGCCGGTTGCACCTGTAACACTAGATGTTGAATAGCACCACAATACCCCTCCTTTTAAATCGGATATTCTTTTACCCTGTGCTGCTGCTGGAAAGAAGCTGGGTGCGAAGCTGGAAAGCAGAACAGTTCAGTGCAAGAGTACCTTGGGCTTCTAGATCAGGGGTCTCAAATACAATGTCCTTGGGGGGCCACATCAACAATACGGTTGCCCTCAAAGGGCTAGTTGCATCTGTAACACTAGATGTTGAATAGCACCTCACTACCCCCCCCCCCCCTTTAAATAAGATGTTCCCTTACCCTGTGCTGCTGCTGGGAATCAACCAGTTCAGTGCAAGAATACCTTGGGCTTCTAGATCAGGGGTGTCAATTACAATGTCATCGGGGGCCACATCAAAGGGCCGTTTGTATCTGTAGCACTAGATGTCCAATGACACCCCACTACCCCCCCCCCCCCTTCTTGCATCAGATGTCCCTTTACCCTGTGCTGCTGCTGGGAAGAAGCTGGGTGTGAAGCTGGGAAGCAGAACACGCACAAAATGCGCACTCACCGCAATACCATGACCTCATGGGGGGAGAGGATGGAGGGGGGAGAGGATGGAGGGGGGAGAGGATGGAGGGGGGAGAGGATGGAGGGGGGAGAGGGGGGAGGGAGAGGATGGAGGGGGAGGGGGGAGGGGGGAGAGGGGGGGGGAAGAGAGGATGGAGGGGAGAGAGAGGGAGAGGGGGGAGAGAGGAGGGGGGGAGAGGGTTGAGGAGGGAGAGAGGGAGAGGATGGAGGGGGAGGGAGAAAGGGGGGGAGAGCTAGGGGACGAGCCCCCCTGCAGTTTTTATGGAGAATTGCAGGATCTGTAGGAGGAGTTTTTTCCTCTCTGCTGCCAACTGCTCAGACTAGGGTGCAGAGATGAGCCTTTCCTCGGTTGCACCGAGAAGCACAGGATCTGTAAGAGGAGATCTGCCCTCTTCTCTGCTGCCAACTTTTGAGATGAGGGTGCAGAGATGAGCCTCTTCTCAGTTGCATGTAGAAGCGCAGGATCTGTAGTGCTGGCGACTGCTGAGACAAGGTGGGGGTGGGATGAGAGGGGTGCCACAGCTGCAGGAAAGCTGCGCGGGCCACATGAAATGGCCTGGTGGACTAAATTCACCCACAGGCCTTGTGTTTGACACGTTTTCTAGAAGGTGGAGGCTGAATATATTTATAGTTGACATAACCCAAACTAAATATTGCCCAAGTTACAAAAGTACTGAAGCAAATCTTGTGCTTGCTCTCTCTAGATGCTCGGTCCCATCACCTCTCCTACAATTGACAAAACCTATAGACAAATGGTCTCTAGGGTGTGTAATAGCTCTGGCCCAATAAAAGTGAGGCTTGGTTCTGATGGATATACAATGGAGTGCATCTTCCTTCAAAGGAGCTGATCCGTAATGAAGCAATAGTTTTGGTGGACTGTGTTCTGATCCTAGGCTTCTACATTGCTGATGGTAACAAAGCGTGTGCAGCAGATGATAAACCCTGTAGCGGAGAAGTAGTTTAATCTACAGGGTCTCCGCTGATAGACAGGAAAACAGGTAATAATCCCAATAGGCAGGTACAGCATGCAACAATCCAGGTAGCGTTATACCATGATTCCCTCCCAAGAATTAGACGACACATAGGCTGGGAGTCAAAACTAGAATGCCTTGTTTATTGAAAACAAAAGAGATCTACACTCTGCCAAAACCCCTCCCTCTTCGAGCCATTGCACACAAACACACATCCCATAATATGCTTACAAGACAGACAGGAACAATAGGACAATGGAATGCAGGTATTCACAATAAAAAACCCCACCCCACTGGCATGGGTCTATGAAACACTTCTACCATTTTCTAGCCAGCTGCAATACATCCCCACACATCTCCTGAGGCACACTGCTTAGAAATATGATAGTCCCAAGTGAAAGAGTTCTCAATCTCTCAACACAAACCACACTACAAACACTTGGTTCTTAAAGGTATACACATGCAATAAACGTAATGCATACACGAAGGACAATATACAGTGGCTGTGTTTGCCACAAACCCTGGGGTGATTGTTGGAGGAGCACCTTGTAAGCAGGGTCCTGATTCGCCACCATTAATGGACATGCTAGCCAAGGGGACCTCCCACTGTCACCCAGAGGGCACCACAAGTGTAAAAGAGCCCTTGCAGACTTGTGATGATGGTCCAGCCATACATAAATGATCTGGCCACCAATGACCACTCTTATAGTTAATGGTTTTTAGAATGATGGACTATATGTATCTCAGTAACTTGCAAGCTTAGATTTGTGGAGACGGGAAGGGGGGAGGGGGGAAGCGCTGCAGGCAATGCCTTTTTACGAAGGTGAAAAATCCATACCAGCTGATCAATTCTTCTCGCTCAGCCAGGGGACATTTTATATACGCTAACAAAGATATGACTGTTCCCTGATCTGATGGTAAATGGCCGGATCAAAAAAAACACTATCTGTTGCTAGCTTTAGAAATGAGAAAGCATCTTAAAAAAAAATATCTCTCAGAATGAACAAAAAAAGTGAAAGCCAAATTGAATCACAGAAATGGATATGCAGACGGAGAAACAATCCCCATTTTCATAGTCCTACCTACACAGATGAAACATAATCTTTTGACCACCCACGAAATATTGAGTAGGTCCCCCTTTTGCCACCAAAACCGCTCTGACCAATTGATGCATGGATTCCATAGGAACATCTGCATGAATGGCTGGAGTTTTCCCAAGCAGAACATTGCCTAAAGCATCAAACTGCCTCCGCCAGCTTGCCTTCTTCCCATAATGCATCCTGGTGCCATCTCTTCTCCAGGTAAGTGACCCACACACGTAGGCAACCATCCACACGATGTAAAGAAAATGTGATTCATAGGACCAGGCCTCGTTCTTTCATGGCTCTGTGGTCCATTTCTGATGCTCACGTGCCCATGTAGGTGCATTTGGCTGTGGACACGGGTCAGCATGGGCACCCTGACTGGTCTGCAGCTACACAGCCCTGAGCACGACAAACTGCGATGCTCTGTATGTTCTGACCCCTTTCCATCAGAACTAGAATTCCCTTTTTTAGCAATATGAGCTCCAATTAATCCTCTATTGAATTGGACAACACTGGCAAACTTCCTTCCCCCTGCTCCGTCTATGAGCCTTCCATCCCCCAGCTCCATCTATGGAGGTGGGGGAGAGCTCATTGATGGAGGTGGAAAGGGAAGGTTCATTGATTGATTGATGGAGGTGGTTGGGAAGGCTCATTGATGGAGGTGGTGGGGGGGGGAAGCTCATTGATGGGGGTGGTGGGGGGGAAGGTCATTGATGGAGGTGGTGGTGGTGGCGGGTGTGGGGAAGGCTAATTAGGGCGTGAAGGCTCATTAATGGCGGTGGGGAGTGAAGGCTCAATGATGGCGGTGGGGAGTGAAGGCTCAATGATGGCGGTGGGGAGTGAAGGCTCATTGATGGAGGTGGGGAGTGAAGGCTCATTGATGGAGGTGGGGAGTGAAGGCTTATTGATGGAGGCGGGGAGTGAAGGCTCATTGATGGAGGTGGGGAGTGAATGTTCATTGATGGAGGTGGGGAGTGAAGGCTCAATGATGGAGGTGGGGAGTGAAGGCTCAATGATGGAGGTGGGGAGTGAAGGCTGATTGATGGAGGTGGGGGCGTGAAGGCTCATTGATGGAGGTGGGGGCGTGAAGGCTGATTGATGGAGGTGGGGGCGTGAAGGCTGATTGATGGAGGTGGGGGCGTGAAGGCTGATTGATGGAGGTGGGGGCGTGAAGGCTGATTGATGGAGGTGGGGGCGTGAAGGCTGATTGATGGAGGTGGGGGCGTGAAGGCTGATTGATGGAGGTGGGGCGTGAAGGCTGATTGATGGAGGTGGGGAGTGAATGCTGATTGATGGAGGTGGGGAGGGAAGGCTCATTGATGGAGGTGGGGAGGGAAGGCTGAACTGTGTAGTGGGGCTGCGTAGCCACAGATCCGCCAAGGTGTCTATGCTGATCTGTGTCCACAGGCCAAAAGAACCTACAATGGGCACTTGAGCCTCCGAACTAGACCACAGAGCCATGGAAGAAGGTGGCCTGGTCTGATGAATCGCATTTTAGTTTCCATCATATGGATGGCCGGGTGTGTGTGCGTCACTTATCTGGGGAAGAGATGGCACCAGGATGCGGTATGGGAAGGCGGAGGAGTCTAGTGGAGTCCATACTATGACGGGTCAGGGCTGTTTTAGCAGAAACCAGAGATCTACTCAATATTAGGTGGGCGATCATAATGTTAGGGCTGATGGGGGTGTCAAGGGGGTCTGTGGTAATGAGCCCTTATAGATCCCCAGCTCAGGATTCCCCAGGGCGTGGAGTCTAAGCCCCAGCCTGCTTCTTCACCAGGGCCCTTGATGGTGGGGATGGACTTGCAGCAGACTGGAACCAGGTCGCGGCCCCCAGGTAGGCCCAGCTGAGAATGTGGAGACCGCTGGCGTGTGCAGGGTAAACAGGAGACTATAAGGAGATCCAAGAGACAAGCCGAGGTCAGGACAGGCAGCAGACAAACGTAGACGGAGAAACAAAGCCGGGTCGGTACACAGGAGATCAGATACAATAGCCAAGGGGTACACGGATGGGAGCTCAGAGAACAGCGATGTTGCTCAAGCAAGGAGCAGTGCGCTGAGCATGTGTATATATAGGGAAGCATACAGGGAGGTGACCCAGGAAGTACTTGACAGGAACAGGATATAACCCACAGTGGAGCAGGCGACGCCCATAGGAAACAGAGAAGCCCAAACACCACATGTGAAGGGAGGCAAAACAGAAGCATTGCAGCAAGGAGGTAAGAATATACAGACAAAACTATAGGCTAACTTGTGACAGGGGGTATGTGTGTGTAAAAAAAAAAAATATATATATATATATATGTGTGTGTGTGTGTGTGTATATATATATATATATATATATATATATATATATATATATATATATATACACACAGTGCCTTGTGAAAATATTCGGCCCCCTTGAACTTTTCAACCTTTTGCCACATTTCAGGCTTCAAACATAAAGATATAAAACTGTAATTTTTTGTGAAGAATCAACAACAAGTGGGACACAATCATGAAGTGGAATGAAATTTATTGGATATTGCAAACTTTTTTAACAAATAAAAAAACTGAAAAATTAGGCGTGCAAAATTATTCAGCCCCCTTAAGTTAATACTTTGTAGCGCCACCTTTTGCTGCTATTACAGCTGTAAGTCGCTTGGGGTATGTCTCTATCAGTTTTGCACATCGAGAAACTGAAATTTTTGCCCATTCCTCCTTGCAAAACAGCTCGAGCTCAGTGAGGTTGGATGGAGAGTGTTTGTGAACAGCAGTTTTCAGTTCTTTCCACAGATTCTCGATTGGATTTAGGTCTGGACTTTGACTTGGCCATTCTAACACCTGGATATGTTTATTTGTGAACCATTCCATTGTAGATTTTGCTTTATGTTTTGGATCATTGTCTTGTTGGAAGACAAATCTCCGTCCCAGTCTCAGGTCTTTTGCAGACTCCATCAGGTTTTCTTCCAGAATGGTCCTGTATTTGGCTCCATCCATCTTCCCATCAATTCTAACCATCTTCCCTGTCCCTGCTGAAGAAAAGCAGGCCCAAACCATGATGCTGCCACCACCATGTTTGACAGTGGGGATGGTGTGTTCAGGGTGATGAGCTGTGTTGCTTTTACGCCAAACATAACGTTTTGCATTGTTGCCAAAAAGTTTGATTTTGGTTTCTTCTGACCAGAGCACCTTCTTCCACATGTTTGGTGTCTCCCAGGTGGCTTGTGGCAAACTTTAAATGACACTTTTTATGGATATCTTTAAGAAATGGCTTTCTTCTTGCCACTCTTCCATAAAGGCCAGATTTGTGCAGTATACGACTGATTGTTGTCCTATGGACAGAGTCTCCCACCTCAGCTGTAGATCTCTGCAGTTCATCCAGAGTGATCATGGGCCTCTTGGCTGCATCTCTGATCAGTCTTCTCCTTGTATGAGCTGAAAGTTTAGAGGGACGGCCAGGTCTTCGTAGATTTGCAGTGGTCTGATACTCCTTCCATTTCAATATTATCGCTTGCACAGTGCTCCTTGGGATGTTTAAAGCTTGGGAAATCTTTTTGTATCCAAATCCGGCTTTAATCTTCTCTACAACAGTATCTCTGACCTGCCTGGTGTGTTCCTTGTTCTTCATGATGCTCTCTGCGCTTTAAACGGACCTCTGAGACTATCACAGTGCAGGTGCATTTATACGGAGACTTGATTACACACGGGTGGATTCTATTGATCATCATTAGTCATTTAGGTCAACATTGGATCATTCAGAGATCCTCACTGAACTTCTGGAGAGAGTTTGCTGCACTGAAAGTAAAGGGGCTGAATAATTTTGCACGCCCAATTTTTCAGTTTTTTATTTAACAAAGTTTGAAATATCCAATAAATTTCGTTCCACTTCATACGTGTGAGTGTGTGTGTGTGTATATATGTATATATACACATGGGCGTCCGCATGGGGGGGCAAGGGGAGTCAAGTGCCCCCCCTGGAAATGTCCTGTCCTTCTCTAAGAGGGGAATCTATGGGGACCCTGATCTAAAGGGGGATCTATGGCGGACCCTGTCCTGGCCTGCTCTAAAAGGGGATCTATGGGTACCCTGCTCTAAAGGGGATCTATGGGGGACCCTGCTCTAAAGGGGATCTATGGGGGACCCTGGCCTGCTCTAAAGGGGGATCTATGCGGGTGAAAAGGGGCAGAGCATGGGTAACCTTAAAATGATGCCCCCCCTGAAAAAAGTTCAGTGGACGCCCATGTGTGTGTATATATGTGTGTATGTGTGTGTATATATATATATATATATATATATATATATATAATTAATTTTTTTTTTTTTTCAATAAATAAGAAAAAAAAAAAAAAAAAAATATATATATATATATTCTTATTTATTGAAGAATTACGTGTCTTGGGTCACATTCTGAAGCTAAGCACAATGTCTGGTTGCTAAGATATCTGCGGATAATATATTTTCGCTCTGCATGTTTCCTGTGCTCAGATTATGTTTAATGGAATAGAAAAAAACCGCTTGTTCTCGCCATACTTCATTTCATAAAAGGGATGAGGGACGGGCGAGGACTCCGCTAACAAAGTCTATTGGACCGCTTTAAAAAAATGACTTCCCTTTTTAACAGCTGAATGTCTTCAGTATTAAATGATTTTAACCCATTCATGGCTAGAAATAACCCAATGAGGTCATCATTATACCTAGAATAATATAAAGAGCTATGTTTTTTGTTTGGTCAGGGGTCACCAACTGATGTAAGGGGGGGGACTCTCCTAAATAAGACTCTGATGTAAGGGCAAGGCCAGGACAAGGGGATGGGCGAGAGGGACAGTTGCCCTGGGCGCAATGGTTTACTGTAGGGATGGGGGCACCTTTCTTCTGTTCCAAGGCTGACCGGAGTAGTGACAGCGGCAGCTATTTAACAGGTGAGTGACTGCTTGGTGTAGGATTCCTTAGGCTTGCACGTCATGAATGGGGAGGGTGGGGGGTGCAGTTTGGCATCTTTGCCCTGGGCACCGGATGACCTTGTCCCGGCGCTGTGTAGAGGGGACTCTCGTGTAATAGGGCTTTGATGGGGACTGGTTTAAAGGAGGACTCTGATTTAAGAGGGGCTCCCATGTAAGGGAGACTTTGTTGGGACTCACATATAAGGTGGGACTCTAATGGAAACTCTCATATAAAGGAAGAATCTAATTTAACTGGGCTCTGATAAGGACTTGTGTAAAGGAGGACTCTCATGTAAGGGGGTCCATCTGATGGGGACTTTGATGTAAGAAGGGCTTTGATGGGAATTCTAACATAATGGGGCTCTGATGGGTACTCATGTAAAGGAGGACTCTTATATAAAGCAAGACTCTGGTGTAAGAGGGGCTTTGATGGGTACTGTAAAGGAGGACTCTAATATAAGGGGGACTGCCATGTTTGGGAGACTTTGATGGGGTCCCGTATGTAAGGGATGAGTCTTATGTAAGAGGGGACTGAGCTCAGAGTACCACCTTTTTATGAGTGCCAACAGAGCCGCCCCCCCCCCCCCCCCCCCCGCACATGAAAGTCATCCCTTACATAAGGGACCCCATCAAAGTCTACCTTACATGGGAGTCCTCCTTTACATGAATTCCCATCAGAGTCCCCCTTACATCAGAGTCCCCCTTACATCAGAGTATTCCTTTTTATCTGAGAGTCTCCGTCAGTCACCTTCGATCAGAGTCCCACCTTTTATGAGAGTCCCATCAAAGGGGACTCTGATGAAGACTCTGATATAAGGGGGAATTTGATGTAAGGGGGGGACTCTGATGTATTTGGGCTCTGATGGGAATTCCTATTAAGGAGGACTCTGATAGAAGGGGGCCTCCCATGTAAGGGGATTCTAATGGAGACTCCTATGAAGGAAGACTTTGATATAAGGGGGAGTCTGATGGAGCTCTTATGTAAGCGGGGACTCTCTTATTAAGGAAGACTCTAATGGAAGGAGGACTTTGATAAGGACTCTCATGTAATGGGACACTGATGACATCCCTTATGTAAGGTGTGACTCGTGTAAGGGGGGGATTCATGTAAGGGGGGACTTGTGTAGGGGGGGATTTGTGTAAGGAGGGGATTTATGTAAGGGGTGACTCGTGTTAGGGGGGATTCATGTAAGGGGGGATTCATGTAAGGGGGACTTGTGTAAGGGGGGATTCATGTAAGGGGGGATTCATGTAAGGGGTGACTTGTGTAAGGGGGATTCATGTAAGGGGTGACTCTTGTAAGGGGGGATTCATGTAAGGGGGACTTGTGTAAGGGGGGGATTCATGTAAGGGGTGACTTGTGTAAGGGGGATTCATGTGAGGGGTGACTCTTGTAAGGGGGGGGATTCATGTAAGGGGGGATTCAGGTGACTCGTGAAGGGGGGAATTCGTGTAAGGGGTGACTCTTGTAAGGGGGGATTCATGTAAGGGGGACTTGTGTAAGGGGGGGATTCATGTAAGGGGTGACTTGTGTAAGGGGGATTCATGTAAGGGGTGACTCATGTAAAGGGTGATTAATGTAAGGGGTGACTCGTGTAAGGGGGGATTCAAGTTTAAAGGAGAACTCTGATATAAGAGGGACTCCAATGTAAAGGAGACTTTGATGAGGTCCCTTCTGTAAGGGAAGACTCATGTTGGAGAGGGACTCTGATGGAGACTCTCCTATAAAGGAAGACTCTGATATAATAGGGAGTTTGATGGGGACTCCTCTGATATAAAGGAAGACTCTGATGTAATGCGGCTCTGATTGGGACTTGTGTAAAGGAGGACTCTGATATAAGGGGACTCCCGTGAAAGGGAAACTTTGATGGGGTCCCTTATGTAAGGGGGGGACTCGTTGTTGCATATTAAGATTACGCGTTTCACACCTGAAGATTACGCGTTTCACACTCTAACTCCAACATGTCAACTGTTTCCTCCGCAGCGTATCCCTCCCCTCCCCCATATTACGGCAGTTAAGTGGCGTTTTATTGCAGTAAATGATTTGCGGTGGATGATACCCCGGCGCTGTGTAAGGCGCGCGCTGGCTCTTTGTTCTCCCCGGCGCACCAGAAAGAGAACATCTGGATGTGTGGAGGAAACGTCTGCCTCCTCCTATCAGGATTGCAGATTCAGCTGTCTTCTCTGGGTATAAATAGCCGGCTATAGATAGAAAGCGCACTTATCCGCTCTTCCAGTCACTTCAACTGTCATTAGGGATTGTGCAAAGGAAGCAAAAAAACTTCTGCCGGTAACCCGGCGTGTTTGGGAAGAAATGGAATGCGGAACAAGAAAAGTTCAAATGGAACGAGGAAGAGAACATTCCCCAGCGATCACAATAAAAAGTTTCAGTAAAAGGTGATGGAAAAAAAAGCCACGATTTAATAATTCTTTTAAATTTAATTTTGTAAGATTTCCTATTCTATTAATTAATACAGAATGCTTTCTACTTTTAAAGTTGTTTAAAAAAATAAATAAATAAGCTCAAAATCCGTTATTTCTGCTAGGAAATTACTTGGAACCCCCCAAACATCATGTGTGTGTGTGTGTGTGTGTGTGTGTATGTGTGTGTATAAATGTGTGTGTGTATAAATGTGTATGTGTGTGTATATATGTATATGTATGTGTGTGTGTATAAATATATGTGTGTGTGTGTGTGTGTGTGTGTGTGTGTGTGTGTGTGTATAAATGTGTGTGTGTGTGCGTGTGTGTGTGTATAAATGTATGTGTGTGTGTGTGTGTGTGTATAAATGTATATGTGTGTGTGTGTATGTATATATATATATATATATATATAAATATAATCTCTATATCTGCTGGGGGTACTGCTGGTACACTCACTACTTTACATTGTAGCAAAGTGTCATTTATCAGTGTTGTCACATGAAAAGATAGAATAAAATATTTACAGAAATGTGAGGGGTGTACTTACTTTTGGAGTTTTTTTTATTTTGACTTCCAGTGCTGGCTGCTTTATTCCTGCCTCTTTGACTTAAGCGCAGTGTTCCTTCCATTTTTGTTTAAATCTGACACTAACTGATGCTGGGGGGGGGGGGGGGGGGCTGACTGTCACAGAGCCCTGTGTTGATTGTTATTGGCCATGAATCATTGGCTGGGACCGGCTTACAGACTCCCGTTATGTACAATCGCAGCAGGTTTTCGGCTTGGGGGCGCACATGTGCGCGCCCTAAACCCGGAACCCGGGTGATAATGTTGTAATCGTAAGTATATTGCGGGCGGTCCACAAGTAGTTAAAAATGGTCAATGTTGATGGAGAAAGTGAAGTTCCACTCTAAGCTACATCGTTACTTTCTGTGGATCATGCTGGTTGCCTATATGTGCATGTGGCTGGACGTGAGCCTTGTGGGGGCACCTGAAATGGAGCACATGGCTAGCTCTGTGGGTGGCTTCTCCCATTGGTTTTAATAAACCGTTCTTCTACTGCACCCTCAGGAGATCCCGGTAATCTTATATTGGCTCGGCAGGGTCAGTTTTTCTGGTCTTTCATCTGTATCTGTAACGCGATGTAGCGATTTTAACTCAACAGGTTTATAATTATCTTCCGGTTTTGATATGGTCTGATCGGCGTGAACAACTCTTCCACACGTTATTGGTGCTTTGCTGCATCTTAGCTGGATATCCGTTTCCAGCTCATCCATTTAATTAGACAATGATGTGTGATGGTCTGTATTGCATTTGCAATATATATATATATATATATATATATATATATATATATATATATGTGTTATCTACAGGAGATGTCGAAATAAGTCTATGGCTGTGGATTTGTTGGACCTGAGTTAGCCATACTGGAGAAATTGCGAATTCCTTATGTAGTTAACTGGGGGCCTTAACAGTTTGTGAATTGCTGTATTCGGGAACTTTACTATATTCTTTATTTGTCCAACCAAGATAATGCAAATTGTAAGTGTGTTACTAAAAATATGTAGTTGGGCCCTAAAATGGGTACTCTGTATAAGAGGAGGAATCACACACACCGTTTATGGAGCACAAATATCTTATATTGACTTTGAGTAGGTTTATAATAACAATGAACTGGCCAGCTTTTTGTGGTTGGGCCAGGCTTTGTGTGGTTGGGCCAGGCTTTGTGTGGTTGGGCCAGGCTTTGTGTGGTTGGGCCAGGCTTTGTGTGGTTGGGCCAGGCTTTGTGTGGTTGGGCCAGGCTTTGTGTGGTTGGGCCCGGCTTTGTGTGGTTGGGCCCGGCTTTATGTGGTTGGGCCCGGCTTTATGAGGTTGGGCCCGACTTTATGAGGTTGGGCCCGGCTTTATGAGGTTGGGCCCGGCTTTATGAGGTTGGGCCCGGCTTTATGAGGTTGGGCCCGGCTTTTTTGGGTTGACCAACCCTAGTGGTTAGAAAAGCCTTGGTGGTTGGGCCAACCTCGGGGGTTAACCAGACCTGTTACTGGAGAATGGCTTTCGTTATGAGTAGCGTCCCTTCTGAGTGCTAGATATATTATCTCCGCAGTCTGCACCAACTCCTCCTTTTCTCATGTACCGATCGCAGAATAGTGTGAAGTGCTAGAGGAGCCTTCCCTGAGCTTTCCCTACTCAACTGGGGCCTTTCCCGAATGCTAAGCATTGTCCCTCACAAGCCAGTTTCCATCGCTAGCCAATGCCAAGCACATGTTCCTGGATTGGGCTTGAGCAGGGGTCTCCAAACTTTCTAAACAAAGGGCCAGTTTACTGTCCTTCAGACTTTAGGAGGGCTTGACTGTGGCCAGTGAGAGTGTCAAATGCCCCATTGTCAGTGGATGTAGACAGTATCCCAGGCTTGGTCGTCAGAGGGAGTAAAAAAATTACATAGCGCCTGGTTAGTAGGAAGAGGAATTATGCCCCATCATTGGTGTCGGTGGGAGGAATGGTACTCCATCATTGGTGTTGGTGGGAAGGAGGAATGGTGCCCCATTGTTGGTGCGAGGAATGGTGCCCCATCATTGGTTTCAGTCGGAAGAATGGTGTCAGTGGGGAGGAATGGTGCCCCATCATTGGTGTCAGTGGGGAGGAATATTGACCCATCATTGTGGCAGTGGAAGGATTAGTGCCCCATTTGTGATGTCAGTGGAAATAAAAATGCCCCATCATTGGTGTCAATGGAAGGAATAGTGCCCCGTGATTGGTATCAGTGTGGGTAACCATGCCCCAAGGGCCACATACAAGCAAGAAAAGGGCCGCATTCAGCCCATGGCTCAGTTTGGAGACCACTAGGCTTGATGATGGCAGGTGCCGCAGCAACTGGAAACTGGAACAATGTACATATTTGTCAGCACATCTTAGATCTTCAAATAATAATATATAAAGGTTTTATTCCAAAGTGATCACATCAGAGAAAAAGTGCAATGAAGGGTTCCTGTGAGGCCCCTAAACATTTCACTGATCCCTGTGATGTCATCACTTTGGAATAAAACCTTTGGACATTACTCAAAGATCCATGGTGTCCTGCCCCTAGGCAGCTTCCCGCTCAAAGTGTGCCCAAATTATGTGGGACCCTTTATCTGAAAGGCTGCCCGACAAAATGACCAAAGTCTCTCAAGAGTTCTGCGTCCAATAGAACAGCTTTCATCCTGAGATCACCGACAGAATCCCCAAGGGATCGATCTCCTTATGAGACTGCTCTCCCCAAGGTCTAAGGCCCCCTCTACTACATAGGCACACTAGAAGGAGTAACTTAACCCTCTTGATCTCCCCAAGACAACCTGCAGGTTTGGAGACTACCTGCATGTACCTACAAACAGCAGTAGATCTGTTTGTATCAGTTTATTGGTCATTGATCACTTCCCATTTTGCCCCTCGCCAACCCATATTTAGCATAAGGTCAAAGCTTTCTGCGGGCTACTCCAAGTTGCTTCACAACAAACTTGTATTTTATGAAGCTGGCTGGAGGACCTTCCCCAAACTATTACCACAAGGTTGAAAGTGCACCATTTGTCTAAATTTCTTTGCATCCTGTAGCATTGGCGTTACCCTTCACTGGAAACACCTGAACTCAATAATTTAGAAAGGTGTCAGTTTTCTGTGGTAGTCAGCCCTAATAGCACACCAACTCGGGGTTCCCAAGGGTGCAGAGTCTAAATTCCAGCCTGCTTCTTCAGCAGGGCCCCTGATGGTGGGGAACGGACTTGCAGCCAGCTGGAACCAGGTTGTGTCCCCCAGGTACACTCGGCTGACAATACGGAGACCACTTGCGTATGCAAAGCACAGATGTGGATCCGGGAATGAGGCGAGGTCGGGGCAGGTGGCAGGCAAGCAAAAACGATAGACAAAGCTGGGGTCGGTCCATGGGAAGTCCTACAATGAATACAAGTAAAACTAAGCAAACAGGAGCTCAGAGAACTAGGAAGTTGGTCAGGCAACGTGGGCTGCACTGAGCAAGTGAGCATATCTTATATAGGGAAGCAAACTGGGAGGTGTGCAAGGAAGTGATAGGAGGGAAAGTAATATATAGTAAATCCACAGTGGAGCAGACGATGCCTATAGATGAAGTTGGAAACCAGCAGTACATGTGAATGGAGTCACAGATCTTAGAAGAACCGTTACAGCAAGGAGCACCATAATCCCCCCCCCCCCTCCACCAAATGATTTGGACCAGTGCACAAAGCAAGGTCCATAAAGACATGGATGAGCGAGTTTAGGGTGGAGGAACTTTACTAGCCTGCACAGAGTCCTGACCTCAACCCACTAGAACACTAGGATGAATTGGAGCACAGATGCGAGCCAGGCCTTCTCTTCCAACACCAGTGCCTGACCTCACAAATGCGCTTCTGGAAGAATGGTCAAACATTCCCATAGACGCACTCCTAAACCTTGTGGACAGCCTTCCCAGAAGAGTTGGAAGCTGTTATAGCTGCAAAGGGTGAGCCAACTCAATATTGAACCCTACGGACTAAGACTGGGATGCCATCAAAGTTCATGTGTGTAAAGGCAGGCGTCCCAATACTTTTGGTAATGTATCATTTGTTTTTTAAATATGACAGGGACTACTGTAGGTCAAGGTCAAACAGTATGAACCAGCAACTGCCCAGTTCGCCTAGCGGTAGCGCCGTCCCTGGCTGTTAACGTGTCAAAATAACTGTGAGCATCTAGTACAGGGGTGGGGAACCTGCGGCCCGCACGATTGTGACGTCCGGCCCGCACGATCGTTACGTCCGCCCCCCCCCCTCCCCGTGCCGCTGTGTCAAAAGGAGCCATCGGCTCCTTCTGACACATCGGCATTCACTGGCGGGACGCGGGAAGACTCTAAGAGACGCGGGGACTGAAGCGAGGAAGCCGCCGCTACAACAGGTAAGTCAAGTGCACTGGTCTGGGGGGCTTGCCATGCTGTTCACTCTGCATTGTAAGGGGGCACGCTGTTCACTCTGCATTGTGGTCAGTCTGCATTGTAAGGGGGCACGCTGTGGTCAGTCTGCATTGTAAGGGGGCACGCTGTGGTCAGTCTGCATTGTAAGGGGGCACGCTGTGGTCAGTCTGCATTGAAAGGGAGCACGCTGTGGTCAGTCTGCATTGAAAGGGGGCACGCTGTGGTCTCTCTGCATTGAAAGGGGGCACGCTGTGGTCTCTCTGCATTGAAAGGGGGCACGCTGTGGTCTCTCTGCATTGAAAGGTGGCACGCTGTGGTCAGTCTGCATTGAAAGGGGGCACGCTGTGGTCAGTCTGCATTGAAAGGGGGCACGCTGTGGTCAGTCTGCATTGAAAGGGGGCACGCTGTGGTCTCTCTGCATTTGAAAGGGGGCACGCTGTGGTCAGTCTGCATTGAAAGGGGGCACGCTGTGGTCAGTCTGCATTGAAAGGGGGCACGCTGTGGTCTCTCTGCATTTGAAAGGGGGCACGCTGTGGTCAGTCTGTATTGAAAGGGGGCACGCTGTGGTCTCTCTGCATTTGAAAGGGGGCACGCTGTGGTCTCTCTGCATTGAAAGGGGGCACGCCGTGGTCAAATTTAACAGGCTAATTTTTAAGTTGATCATTTTGTATGGCCCCCGAATGATGTTACAAAAATCCAAATGGCCCTTAGCAGAAAAAAGGTTCCCCACCCCTGATCTAGCATAATAAATATTAGCCAAGATCAGATTAAGGTGGAAAGAGAGGCTACACAACTAAATACCTTTTGTCAAAACATTTTTGTATGTGGTCATGTGACCGTAAAGCTCCAGTTGATCTGGGCGTCTTAGCTGACCGACAACTATGTTGAATCCTATATATGGTGATGGTGTCACCCACCAGTGTCCATAGCTCCAGGGCGTTGGTGGTGGTCAGAGTTTGTGCCCACCAGCTGCAACAACATCCGAGAAAGGGGGGCTTTGTGGTCATGTGACCTCCTAAAAAAGTAGAAACCTATGCAGATAGCAATTCAGTGGAAAATATGAAATCAATGGGGAAGCAATGTTTAACCGGTATGGTGTTCTTCCACTTTAATGCATGATACTCAGGCACTTGTGAGTGCTTTGGCCCTTCTGTCTCATAAAGCCAATGGGGTGCATAGCTCATTTGGAGCATGAGCACGCCAAATTATCCATGAAGTATCCAAGAAGATATTGTAAGAGCAGTTCTGCAGTTCATCGGCGTAGCGGTTCATTGTTAGTTCCGCCGCGCATTATGTCAGCAAGGAATCCAGCAAAACAGAATATTTTAGAACAGTACATTAACTTGGCTCGGTTTACTTCAACTCTGCCGCTAGCCCCTCTAAAGACCTCCAACGATCTGAGCTTTTTTATTTTTTTTTTTTTTATCACCCTTCATGCTCCAAGTTTTCTACTCTAGTCACCCATCATTTTACATGTAGCACCTTAGTGTTGTGTTTTTTTTTTTGGTAGTGTAGGTAAATTGTTTGGCTTGGCTAACAGCCAAGCCTGTGTGTGTTTTGGATCCGGGTCAGGGTGAGTGACTCATCAGGCAGCATATTAGTTACCTCCCTCTACTTGCTGGAACCTTGGAGAAGATTCCAGAAGAGGGGGGGGTTAGTAAGGAGCTGCCTGGAGTATTCATGAGGGCCCCAGGACTGGAAGGGAGCAGGCACCTCATATACATACACATATACATATATATTTGGACTTATTTTTGCAAGCACTATTGGTTTACAATATTTTTTACTGTTGGATTTATTTCACAACATCATTGTTTTGATACATTATTGTTACATTTGATTTAGCACGGATATATATTTACACTTGAGTTTACTTTGAATTAGCGCCGATCTTGTTTACCATACACATTGCAATCCAACACTGAAGCCAGGCAGACTCTCAGCTTAAATGGGATGCTGGACCCCAGAATCTGCGGCTGTGTGCAGGAACGTGCGTGAGAGGGGAAGCTGATCTGTGGGGCCGGTGGCCGCGATTGCCACCAGGCACCCACTATCACTCCTCAGGAAGACAGAATGGCGGTCTTCCGTTCTAAACACAGAGCTCCTGTGTTTCTCCTATTTAGGAACACAGGTCCCTGTGTTGATTCCATAAGCCCACCCCCCCCCACAGTTAGAAAACACCCCCTAGGCATACATCTAACCCTTTAATCGCCCCTGGTGTTAACCCCTTCCCTGCCAGTGTCATTAGTACAGTGACAGTGCATATTTTTAGCACGGATTACTGTAGTAATGTCACTGGTCCCCCCCAAAGGTGTCAATGTCAGGGGTCCGATCTGTCCGCCGCAATGTCGCAGTCCTGCTAAAAATCGCAGATCGCCGTCATTACTAGTAAACAAAAATTAAAATAAAAATGACATGAATCTTTCTCCTAGTTTGTAGACGCGATCATTTTTGCGCAAACCAATCAATATACGCTTATTGGGATTTTTTTTAATGTAGCAGAATACAAATTGGCCTAAAATTATGAAAAAATTAGATTTTTAAATTTGTTTTTATTGGAAATGTTATATAGCAGAAAGTAAAAAATATATATTTTTTTCAAAATGATCACTCTTTTTTTTTTTTGTTTATAGCACAAAAAATAAAAATCGCAGAGGTGATCAAATACCACCAAAAGAAATCTCTATTTGTGGGAAAAAAAGACATCAATTTTATTTGGTTACAGCGTCGCAGGACCACGCAGTTGTCAGCTAAAGTAACGCAGTTCTTTTTTTTGCTGGGGTTTTTTCACCTTCCTCTGGATCAACAGCGAGTATAGGATTGTGTATATGGGATTGTATGGTTGGGTTTTCATTACTGTTTTTTTTTTTTTTTTTTTTGAGCCGGATGGACTTTTTTCAACCTGACTAACTATGCAGTGCCGTATCGCAAAAATAGTCTGGTCATAAAACATAAAATAAGTGGTTAAAAACTGCATTTTGAATTTACTCGGGTTATCTTTGTGTAATATTAAAAAAAAAAAAAAAAAAAAAAACTTTTATCTGAATCATTTTAATGTATAAATAAAAAAATCAGGAAGGGGGCAAATACTTTTTTTTTTTTTTTTTTTTACAGCTCTATATATTGAAACATTGGTCAAAGCTGGACCGATGTAGTTATGCAAAAATAAATCATGCCTGGAATTCTTCTTTAAATACTTTATATTACTGTTACATATAAGTGGTAAAATAATGAGATTTAAAGAACTGGAGAGAAAAAAAAAAAGTGAGATCAATTCTGTATTTTTTTTTTTTTTTTAATCTGCTTTTTAGGCAAATTTTTCACTGAACTAATAACTATGTAAAAATATACCGTACCTGGAATTTTTTTTTTAATATTAAAATATACAACTCGCCACTAAAGTAACACAGTGCCGTATCGCAAAAAATGGCCTGGTCATAAAACCTTCCGGTCCTTTGGTGGTTAAAAACTGCATTTTCAATTTACTCGGGTTATCTCTGTGTAATATTTAATATTTAATTTTTTTTTTTTTTTTTTTGATGATCTGAATCATTTAAATGTATAAATAAAAAATTAGGAAAGGGGCAAATACTTTTTTTTTTTTTTTTTTTTACAGCACTCTATATATTGAAACATTGGTCCAAGCTCGACCGATGTAACTGTGCAAAAATATATCATGCCTGGAATTCTTCTTTTAAATGGTTACACACTAGTGGTTAAAATGAGATCTAAAGAACTCAAAAAAAAAAAAAAAAGTGAAACTAATTTTGTAATTTTTTTTTTTATCTACTTTTTAAGCAAATTCTTGGCTGATCTAATGTAACTATGTAAAAATATACCGTACCTGGAATTATTTTTTTAATATTAAAATATACAACTCACCACTAAAGTAACGCAGTGCCGTATCGCAAAAAATGGCCTGGTTATAAAACCTTCCAGTCCTTAAGTGGTTAAAAACTGCATTTAGAATTTACTCGGGTTATCTTTGTGTAATATTAAGTTATTTATTTATTTTATTTTTTTTTTTTGAAGATCTGAATCATTTAAATGTATAAATAAAAAATCAGGAAGGGGGCAAATACCTTTTTTTTTTTTTTTTGTTTTTTTTTATAGCACTCTATATATTGAAACATTGGTCCAAGCTGGACCGATGTAATTATGCATAAATATATCATGCCTGGGATTCTTCTTTAAATACTTTATAATACTGTTACATGTGAGTGGTAAAATAATGAGATTTAAAGAACTGAAGGAACAAAAAAAAAAAAAAGTGAGATCAATTCTGTAAACTTTTTTTTTTTTTTTTCTACTTTTTGGGCTGAACTAATGTAAAAATATACCGTACCTGGAATTGATTTTTTAATATTGGACCGATGTAATTATGCAAAAATATATCATGCCTGGAATTCTTCTTTAAATTTAATTATGCAAAAATATATAATGCCTGGAATTCTTCTGTAAATAATTTAATTATGCAAAAATATATCATGCCTGGAATTCTTCTTTAAATACTTTATAATACTGTTACACATGAGAGGTAAAATAATGAGATTTAAAGAACTGAAGGAACAAAAAAAAAGTGAGATCAATTCTGTAAACTTTTTTTTTTTTTCTACTTTTTTAGGCAATTTTTGGACTGAACTAATGTAACTATGTAAAAATATGCCGTACCTGGAATTGATTTTTTAATATTGGACCGATGTAATTATGCAAAAATATTTAATGCCTGGAATTCTTCTGTAAATAATTTAACTATGCAAAAATATATCATGCCTGGAATTCTTCTTTAAATACTTTATAATACTGTTACACATGAGTGGTAAAATAATGAGATTTACAGAACTCAATTCTGTAGTGGTTTTTTTTTTTTTTCTGCTTTTTAGGCAATTTTTTGGCTGAAATAATGTAACTGTAAAAATATACCGTACCTGGAATTATTTTTTAATATTAAAATATACAGCTTGCCATTAAAGTAACGCAGTGCCGTATTGCAAAAAATGGCCTGGTCATAAAACCTTCCAGTCCTTAAGTGGTTAAAAACTGTATATTTCGAATTTACTCGGGTTATCTTTGTGTAATAAGTTTAGTTTTTTTTTTTTTTTTTTTATTTATTTTTGATCTGAATGATTTAAATGTATAAATAAAAAAATCAGGAATGGGGCAAATACTTTTTTTTTTTTTTTTTTTTCAGCACTCAAAAATATATCATGCCTCGAATTCTTCTTCTTTTTTTTTTTTCTACTTTTTGAGCTGAACTAATGTAAAAATATACCGTACCTGGAATTGATTTTTTAATATTGGACCAATGTAATTATGCAAAAATATATCATGCCTGGAATTCTTCTTTAAATAATTTAATTATGCAAAAATATATCATGCCTGGAATTCTTCTTTAAATAATTTAATTATGCAAAAATATATCATGCCTGGAATTCTTCTTTAAATATTTTTAATTATGCAAAAATATATCATGCCTGGAATTCTTCTTCTTCTTTAAATAATTTAATTATGCAAAAATATATCATGCCTGGAATTCTTCTTTAAATACTTTATAATACTGTTACACATGAGAGGTAAAATAATGAGATCCTTAGAACTGAAACAAAAAAAAAAAAAAAGTGAGATCAATTCTGTAATTTTTTTTTTTTTTTTTATCTACTCTTTAGGCAATTTTTTGGCTGATCTAATGTAACTATGTAAAAATATACCGTACCTGGAATTCTTTTTTTAATATTAAAATATACAACTCGGCTATCCATCCTGGAGGCTATAATCTCCAAGGAATCTGGTTATAACTGAAGCAGGTGGTGCAAGAGTAGGGTTACCGAGGCATCAAGAAAAGGTTGTTTAGTGTCACTGAAAAAAAATCAAGCTAGGTAAAGAAATTTTTATTCTTACAGAAAGTAAAAAGTAATCTTAAACAACATAAATAAAATAAATATATTTTAAATAACAAATTTAATGAGTCGTCACTCAAGGCTTTTGAAAGAACTCCGAGCAGAAAAGAACAATTGTCATTTAATTTTCAGGTTTTTTTATTTTTTTTATTTTTTTGCAATTATTGCTGCTATTCCCTAGCAACTAAGAACTTAAAAAATGAGGTTCTAGCTTAGCGTGACACATTTTTTCCTGCTTCTGTCACATGCAGATGGTGGGGTCAGAATTTGGAGGAGCAATATATATAAATTGTCTGTTAAACTAATTTGACGTTTTGACTCAATATCACATTTATTTTGTTGTAAAACTAATCGTTTCTCAACACCAACTTCTTCTTCTTCTTCTTTTTTGGTTTTCCAAGTTAGGGGGGATGGTTATTATCTTCCGTAGAGTATCTGGTAGTGGATGTTGAAATGAAAGAATGAAGGTCACTGCAGGGAGTCGGTTATCTCTTGTTTCTTCTGTGTTGTGTTCCTGATGTTGGAAATGGGTGGGTGGGCTTAGTCGGCACACGGGATTGTAGACCGTCTCAGAAAACAAGGCTGAGAAAAATTTTACGAGCTTGGAAAATTTCTTCTCCCTCATCTGGGTAAAGCCTTTACTATTTATGTAATTCCATAGAAAATAATTGTTACTTCATTATCAGGTTGGGAAAAAAAAGGCATGCCTATAAAATGAAAAAAAACAAAAAAAAACCCTTGACTGCAGAAGCATAACTAGAACCTTCAAAGCCCCGGGGAAAGAAACGATGAAGGACCTCTGTCATAGCTGGGCCACTTTTCTCTGGTCCCTTTGCCCGTTCTTCCGTACCTTTTCTCTGGTCCTGGACCTTTTCTCTGGTTCTCAGGCCCGTTCCTCTGAGCCCTGGGACCTTTTCTCTGGTCCTCAGGCCCGTTCCTCTGAGCCCTGGGACCTTTTCTCTGGTCCTCAGGCCCCTTCCTCTGAGCCCTGGGACCTTTTCTCTGGTCCTCAGGCCCGTTCCTCTGAGCCCTGGGACCTTTTCTCTGGTCCTCAGGCCCCTTCCTCTGAGCCCTGGGACCTTTTCTCTGGTCCTCAGGCCCCTTCATCTGTGCCCAAGGATATTCCCTCAGTGAAAGACAACAGGAGAAGGGCGCTCCGACCTTGTGCATTACAACTAAAAACGTTTATTAATCTGTGCCCAGGGACCTTTTCTCTGGTCCTCAGGCCCATTCCTCTGTGCCCGGGTACCTTTTTCTTTGGTCCTCAGGCCCCTTCCTGTGCCCAGTGACCTTTTTTTTTTCTCTGGTTCTCAGGACCGTTCCTCTGAGCATGGGGACCTTTTTTCTGGTCCTCAGGACCATTCCTCGTGGCCCAGGCATCTTTTCTCTGGTCCTCAAGCCCGTTCCTCTGTGCCCAGGGACCTTTTTCTCTGGTTCTCAGGCCCCTTCCTCTGTGCCCAGGGACATTCCCTTCTGTGAAAGACAAAAACGGGAGAAGGGCGCACCGACCTTGTGCATTACCACTAAAAAATTTTATTCCTCTGTGCCCAGGGACCTTTTCTCTGGTCCTCAGGCCCGTTCCTCTGAGACTGGGGACCTTTTCTCTGGTTCTCAGGCCTGTTCCTCTGTGCCTGGGGACTTTTTCTCTGGTCCTGAGGCCCCTTACTCTGTGCCCAGGGATATTCTCAGGTCCCTTCCTCTGTGCCCAGGGATATTCTCCCCGTGAAAGACAACAGGAGAAGGGCGTACCGACCTTGTGCATTACAACTAAAAGCATTTATTTCTCTGTGCCCAGGGACCTTTTCTCTGGTCCTCAGGCCTGTTCCTCTGTGCCCAGGGACCTTTTCTCTGGTCCTCAGGCCCCTTCCTCTGTGCCCAGGGACCTTTTCTCTGGTCCTAAGGCCCCTCCCTCTGTGCCAAGGGATATTCCCTCCATGAAAGACCACAACAGGAGAAGGGCGCACCAACCTTGGGCATTACCACTAAAAAAGTTAATTAAAATCCAAATGGGTAGCCTACATTATATTCACAAACCTAAGAGGTCTACATGCATGTAGGAATTGGGAACAAGTCGCCTCCAGACCACTTCTATACTGCTGGATGGCGTGATGGCGTCCACAATGACCTGGCTGTGCCCAGGGACCTTTACTCCCATCTTTGAGCGCCATAGACTACAAAGTTCAATTAGGCAAGTGGCAAGTAAATCAGAAGCTAGTGGCCTGCAAGTTGCAAGAATTTGGGGTCAAAGTGGTGTGTACTGAGCCGGACCTTCCTGCAGCCTTGGGGCCCCCCACAGTGACGGAACACCAGGGACCATTTTGCAAGTGAGACCTTTGCAACCACTGAGTCAGTGACAAGAGACAGGGGAAACATGGGTGCCGGAAGATGTTGACTGGAGATGCCAACCAGGAGGATCTAGCAGAGCATGTGGATAGAGGGGTCAGTCGAGGGATCAGCAGAGCCACAAGGGAAACCAGAATAAGCTAAACTGGAACTCCAGTTGGGCCCCATGTTCTGGATGGCAGAGTCCACCAAGCAGGCAAAAGGAATACACATTGACAACTGAAGCGAGTTCTAGAGGAGTCAAGAGCTGGCACTAGGTGATTGCGTGGAACAGAATCCGGTGGAAACAGGTGGCCATTACAAGCCAAATCAAGGTTGTGCATGAAGGTCAAGAGCTAGTAGGCAGCAGTACAGGGCAGGATCCTAAACCAGGTCAGAGGAGAACCAGGTCAGGAATTGTATGCAGAACAAGCCAAAGACCAGTCCGAATCTCTGGTGCCAACAGGGCTGGTGCTATACGACTATTTTGCACCCTATGCAAGAACAGCTACTTGCACCACCCCCCCCCCTCCTTCCTCAGTCAGCAACGTTCTATCTGTGAAGAGAAATAAAAGAAGGCTTACCAGTCCAATTGCCGCATCCTGGCAAAGAGACGAAGGATAGTACCACGAGTGACTCCACAAGAGGCCAAATTACCTGCCAAGCCGCCCTATTGTAACGCTCCTGCGTTTTACGTATGATGTGAATTTTCAGCTGCAGAAATATTCCACTTCAGTAGTCATGTAGAGAAACGCTGAGACACCATTCCCAACTCTCAATGACTCATGTGTGGATGATCTCAATTCAGCAAGTAAATACACACACTCAATAAGATGTTTCCTAGAGTGACTTATGTATATAGTAACACAGTGATGATAGGCTGAAGAGACAGGTTTGGTAGAGATGGTAGATGACAGATACATGAAAGGAAATGTTCTTGAAAGTAAGATGGTAGCAGATGGGATGCAGATAGGTTTAGCAATCATGTATGGTAGTAGATGACAGAGTAGCAGGTGGACATACAAGAGAGATCAACCCAGTGCAAGAACAGGTGGTAGTAGGCTCAAGAGCTAGCAATCTTAGATAATGCAGATGTAGTAATAGTCCTTAGTATGCAGAGCTAGATAGTGTAAGCTTTAGTATAAAGGTTATAGAGGTTTCCCCTGTGGGGTACTTATCACTAATAGCAATGTAGCAGAGGAGAGGTTCGGCAAGAGCGGATGATCCGGTAGCGGGATACAGGGATCAGCGCAGCGTGGTTCCGACAGCGAGGTATGCTTGCAAGCATGTGAGCTTCAAGACAGGTTAGCATCAAGGCACAAAGCAGTTTGAACGAACACATGTGAGTGAGAGCCGGCGATCTAAATAGCCATCCAGTCCGGCGCTCAGTGATGACAGCATCAGTCTTAAAGGTGTATGCGCACCTTACCAAAAGAGAATGGTGAGGCGCATACACTTATGAAAGAGTAATTAGGGTACCCAAAGGTACCAGAACATTACACCTATTCACTCCCTACCACTAGGGAGAGACCCAACACCTATACCAGGTACCACGCCTACGACTAGCTGCAAAGTACATTGCACTAGTTCTTGGTTACCATTCCTCTTCTGACTTGCCGAGTTAACCTCGTAATAGTGGCGTTACTTCATACCCCATCTGTGCTTTACTGAATGGGCTTTACTGACCCTAGTTTGTTGCCAGAAACCATCATGCACCCCTTTTAAAGAACCTCAGCTCGGGCTTAGGACAGTTGATGCAAACCTCACCTCAGGTTTAGGGCAGTTGATGCAACTTTTTACCTGAATGATCAAAACAGTACAGTCCTACATGAACAAAGACCTTAGAATGTCCCTCGCGATCTCTAGCAGGCTGCCCAGGCATACCTTCAGTATTAGTAGTAGTCCATGATTGGTGCTCTCTAGAAGCTGGTCCACCTCCCGATATCCTTTTTTTAGTGCCGATACTGATATTTTTGTCATCTGATATCGGTATCTGCCGATATTTTCGGACATTTAAAAATTATATATATTTTTTTTTTATTTGACAGGTACTGTGGTGGAGGGATCTGGGGGTCTAAAAGTCCCCAAACCCCTCCTCTGCACTTAAAAGCATTCAAAATTCCAAGTTTGGCTGTTTTGAATGCTCGCATTTTTTTTTAATTTGGCGCCGAGTACCTGGAAGTGATGTCATGACTTCCGGCTTTTTTACATGGAGACCCGATCAGAGCCAAATGCGGCTTTGATCGGGTCTTCTCTTCGGCGGCCGTGCAGGTAGAATGCCCGGGTCTCCCGGTGGGACGGGAGACCCGGGCGTGCTGCAGGGAGGCGGCGGGAGAGGGGGGGGAGACGTCCCCTCCAGATCCTTGTAATGACAGCCGAGGGCCTTCTCAGCCGCATCGATTTGTCATTACAAGACAGCCGACCATCGGCTATGGACGCCGGTACCGGGGTGATGCCTCTAGCTGCAGGCGTCACTCCAGTACAGCACTTTCCCAAAATATCGGCAATATTGGTAACCTCAGGGGCCGATTCCGAAATATCAGGGAAAGTGCATATCGGCCCCCCGATAATCCGTCGATCCCTACTACAAAGTGATAGAAGGTTTGTAGAGGGTTTCCTGATGAACCTTAACCTCAAGGTTCAAATTGGTCTTCTCCAGGGGGAAGGGGGCTTAATGTACAGTGTATATATAAATGATGTATGAATTAATTTATATAATGCCGAAGACTGATTGCCTAGTCGTAGTCGGAATGTTGCTTCCCAATGGAAAAAGAAAAATGTGGAGACCTATCATTAGTAGAAATTCACCTAACAATAAAACAAAGCATGCAGAAATGGTAATATTCGGGAGGTGTGACATGGTGGGAGTATTACATTTATGGACATTATTAATGCCTTTTGTTTGAAAAGTACTTTGAAACACCGGATGAGGGGATCTGGGGGACTTCCTTTCTTCCCTTGTCCTCCCCAAGGCTGATTGATGCATTATTCGGAATCGTATACCTGTACTATAAAGTCTAATGATTTAATACATTAATTTATATTTTAATAGATGACAACTTTATTGTATGCTTCTACTTGCGACATTGTACAATTTGACTCGAAACCTGTAACTCCAACCTATACAGTCTTTTTGTATAAAAAAAAAAAAGTAATAAACTATGGAAAATAAAAAGTACTTAAAAAAAAATCAATAAAAACGTTGGAAATGAAAAGTACTTAAAAAAAAAAGAAAAAAAAAATATTGGAACTAAAAAGTGATTAAAAAATCAGTAAAAACTTTTGGAAATAAAAAGTAGTTAAAAAAAATAATAAAAAATATTGGAACTAAAAAGTGATTAAAAAATCAGTAAAAACTATTGGAAATAAAAAGTAGTTAAAAAAAATAATAAAAAATATTGGAACTAAAAAGTGATTAAAAAATCAGTAAAAACTAACGGAAAGTAAAAGTACTTAAAAAAATATTGGAAATAAAAAGTGCTTAAATCAGTAAGAACTATGGTAAATGAAAAGGTACTTAAAAAAAAACAATAAAAAATATTGGAAATAAAAAGCACTTAAAAAATCAAAAAAACTATTGGAAATGAAAAGTACGTTAAAAAAAATAATAACAATACAAACTTTTGGAAAGAGAGTACCTAAAAAATCCAATAAAAACTATTGGAAATAGAAAGTATTAAAAAAAAAAAACAATACAATCTTTTGGAAAGAAAGTATTAAAAAAAGAAAATACTTAAAAAAAAAAAAAAAAAATACAAACTATTGGAAACAAGATGTACTTGCAAATCAATAAAAACTATTAGAGATGAAAAGTACTTTAAAAAATAATAAAAATATTGGAAATAAAAAGTGCTTAAAAAAATCAGTAAAAACGATTGGAAATAAAAAGTACTTAAAAAAAATCAATAAAAACTTTTGGAAAGCAAAAGTAACAAAAAAAATCAAAAACCGGTTGAAAAGAAAAAGTTCTTTAAAATCAATAACTACTGGAAATACATATACGTAAAAAAAAAAAAAAAATAACTATTGGAAAAAATTACTTTAAAAAAAAATACAAACTATTGGAAATGTACTTGCAAATCAATAAACATTATTGGAAATGAAAAGTACCTGAAAAAAATCAATAAAAACTATTGGAAATAGAAAGCATTAAAAAAAATAATAACCTTTGGAAAGAAAAGTACCTAAAAAAATAAAAATCAATAAAAACCTGTTTAAAAAAAAAAAAAAACCTGGAAATACTTATATGTAAAAAAAAATAAATAAAAACTATTGAAAAAGAAATTACTTAAAAAAAATTACAAACCATTGGAAATGTACTTACAAATCAAAAACTATTGGGAATAAAAAGTATTTAAAAAATCAATAAAAACTATTGGAAATAAAAAGTACTTGAAAAATCAATAAAAACTATTGGAAATAAAAAGTACTTGGCAAATCAGAAAAACTATTGGAAATGAAAATTACTTAAAAAAAATACAAACGTTTGGAAAGGAAAATACCTAAAAAATCAATAAAAACTATTGTAAATGGAAAGTATTTAAAAAAAAAATAACTTTTGAAAAGGAAAGTACTTTAAAATCAATAACAACTACTGGAAATACATATATGTAAAAAAATTATAAAAAAAAAAAACCTAATATTTTGTACCTTGTAAACCTATCCAATAAAAAATAATCCCAATAAATGACCACCACTGGGTTTTATT
>NC_138774.1:291015770-291018270 GCF_965119305.1 Pelophylax lessonae
CACAACCTCATATAACATTTGTCATCACTGTTAAAGCAATGTCTTCTTTTTTTTTTTTTTTTTTTTTACCCCAGATGCCCTGAGACCTGAAGAACTCTATTATGCAAATACTAACTTTGTTGAATTATTTTTATTTTCCTTTTCCTTTTTTTCTTTTTTTGGGGGTTTTTTCTTTTTTTCCTTTTTTTTTTCTTTTTCCTTTATTCTTTTTTTCTTCCTTTTTTTTCTTTGGCTCCCCCCCTTCCTTAGCCCTAAGCGAAGTGTGCTCTGGAACACAACCTCATGTCATTAGTGTTAATGCAACTTTTTTTTTTTGGTTCTTTTTTTACCCCAGATGCCCTGAGACCTGAAGAACTCGATTATGCAAATACTAACTTTAATTATCTTTTATTTTCCGTTTTTTTTTTTTTTTTTCTTTGGCTCCCCCCCCCCCCCCCCCCCCCCCATCCTTAGCCCTGAGCGAAGTGTGCTCTGGAACACAACCTCATGTCATTAGTGTTAATGCAACTTTTTTTTTTTGGTTCTTTTTTTACCCCAGATAACCTGAGACCTGAAGAACTCTATTATGCAAATACTAACTTTATTTCATTATTTTTACTTTCCTTTTTTTTTTTTTTCCTTTTTTCTTTTTGCTTTTATTCTTCTTTTTTTTTTTTTTTAACCCCCCCCCCCCCCCGTCCTTAGCCCTAAGTGAAGTGTGCTCTGGAACATAACGTCTTTTTTGTTCTTTTTTACCCCAGATGCCCTGATACCTGAAGAACTCTATTATGCAAATACTAACTTTATTTAATTTTACTTTCCTTTTTTTCTTTTTCCTTTTTTTCTTTTTTTCTTTTTTTTTTTTGTTTCTTTGGCTCCCCCTGTCCTTAGCCCTAAGCGAAGTTTGCTCTGGAACATAACCTCTTTTTTGTTCTTTTTTACCCCAGATGCCCTGAGATCTGAAGAACTCTATTATGCAAATACTAACTTTTCATTTAATTTTACTTCTTCTTTTTCCTTTTTTCTCTTTTTTTTTTTTTTTTTTTTTTGGCTCCCCCCGTCCTTAGCCCTAAGTGAAGTGTGCTCTGGAACATAACCTGAAGAACTCTATTTTGCAAATACTAACTTTATTTCATTTTTACTTTCCTTTTTTCTTTTTCCGGTTTTCTTTTTTCCTTTATTTTTCCTTTTATTCTTCTTTTTTTTTTTATGTTTCTGTAACTCCCCCAGTCCTTAGCCCTAAGCGAAGTGTGCTCTGGAACATAACCTCATGTAACATCTGTCATCACTGTTAATGCAACGTCTTTTTTTTTTGTTCTCCATCTCGATGGACATGTGTCATTTTTCAACCTGACTACGTGATTTGTTTTAGGTATGTTGGCACATATGTGCTGCAGAGGGAATGACACGGTTCAATTAGTAAATCACAGAGGGAGTTCATGGTGTCCAGGAGTCGATAATTTCAGTGACTGTATTCTGGGAAATGTCTCCGGTTTTCAGTACTGTCTAACCAATCATGAGAAAAGAATAAAGATACATTTTATTGTGCAGCTAAAGTGTTGTTGAACCAGCTTCTGCTTGTAAACCAACCACGGGGATCTGTCATTTAGCGGCAGCAACACTACTGTAAACAAACCGACTGGGAATCCTGGATGATGTCATTGACCAAATATGGTCATGACATCATCCAAACATCTCCAGCTCATTTGTTTACAAACATTGACCGGCTGGGGATCTGTAATTTTGTGATGGGGGTGCCAGCGCCACAGGTCGTAGTGTCGGTTGGTCATCGTAATTGGCATGGATATTGTGACGGTACTCACCGTCACTGGGATTGAAAGACAGATACTTAATGGACACAGAATATGGTTTGGATTACTCAAATGGGTCAGTAATATTAACAATATATCTCAAAGAATATATGAAGACTCTGGGACTCTAGGCCTAGCTGCCTATAGCAAATAAGGCTTCACACAGTCAGACTCCTAGCAGATGCGAATATCATCAGCTCTACCACCTTATCTTCCACACATCGTAAATTATGTTGATTTGCTCACCCATTGTCAGGGATTCACTATTATGCGCAGGCGCACTGGCGTCGCAAACCGGCAAACGCCTATGCGCATACGCAGAGGCGCCTTGAATAGTTTGAGGCTACCATGGACTCGTTTGAGGCTACCATGGACTCGTTTGAGGCTACAATGGAATAGTTCAAGGCTACCTATCATAATTGGCACCAAACGTCCTATTTAAGGGGAGTGGTCACACTGAATCCTTGCTGTGTAATTTTCAGCTCTCCTGTACCTGAATTACCTGCTGTTCCTGATCATGTGACCTGGCTTGCCTTCGACCTTGATTACCTGCTGCCTGCCCTGACCTCGGCTTGTCTTGACTACTCTTCTGCCTCACCCTGATCTGCTTATCCGCTACCGGCTATTGGACCTGGGCCTGCTTGTGGCCTGGCTGGGAAATCCGGAGGACCGCGACCTGGTGTTGGCAAGCAGCCAAATCCATCCCCACC
>NC_138774.1:291023270-291063270 GCF_965119305.1 Pelophylax lessonae
TTGGAAGGCACCCAAGCATATGAGTTTGGAAGGCACCCAAGCCTATGAGTTTGGAAGGCACCCAAGCCTATGAGTTTGGAAGGCACCCAAGCCTACGAGTTTGGAAGGCACCCAAGCCTACGAGTTTGGAAGGCACCCAAGCCTACGAGTTTGGAAGGCACCCAAGCCTACGAGTTTGGAAGGCACCCAAGCCTACGAGTTTGGAAGGCACCCAAGCCTACGAGTTTGGAAGGCACCCAAGCCTACGAGTTTGGAAGGCACCCAAGCCTACGAGTTTGGAAGGCACCCAAGCCTACGAGTTTGGAAGGCACCCAAGCCTACGAGTTTGGAAGGCACCCAAGCCTACGAGTTTGGAAGGCACCCAAGCCTACGAGTTTGGAAGGCACCCAAGCCTACGAGTTTGGAAGGCACCCAAGCCTACGAGTTTGGAAGACACCCAAGCCTACGAGTTTGGAAGACACCCAAGCCTACGAGTTTGGAAGACACCCAAGCTCTACTAGTCAACAGAATGGCTTCTGGTTATCCTGCAATTGTTTGCCCGTTAACATGCCTTTGGAAGGCACCCAAGCCTGAGTTTGGAAGGCACCCACAACTATGTGTTTGGAAATCACCCATGCATATGTGTTTGGAAGGCACCCACGCCTCTGCGTTTGGAAGGCACCCACGCCTCTGCGTTTGGAAGGCACCCACACCTATGAGTTTGGAGGGCACCAAGCTCTACTAGTCAACAGTATGGCTTCTGCTTATCCTGCAATTGATTGTTTGCCCATTAACATGGCTTGTTCTCCCCTGTGTGGATGCAGCCATCTTGGTAGTGGAGCAGAGCTTTGCTTCCTTATTACAGAGCTGCCTCCCTGATGATTGGTGGGAGAATATTCCAGAAGCAGTAGGAGAGGTGGAGGAAGCACAGACCCACAGAATGAATGAAGCAGAAGCAGGGGGATCCTTGCACTGCAGGTCCCCAGGTATAGCTTCTCCCCCTGCAAGGAGAACAGTGTGCACAACATCAGTTGCAAGATGACCATGCGCACTACTGTTGACTAGTAGAGATGAGCTTGGGCGTCTTCAAAACTCCTCTTTAACCCTAACTCCAAACTCCCATTTTTTGTACTCCAATGGGCTGCAGACCAGGTTATTTCCTGTGAGCTGTGGGATGGCCCGGCCTGCAGCTTATTGGAGTACAAAAAAATCAGAAGTTTGGAATTTATATGAGAGATGAGTTTGAAGGATGGACAAGCTCATCTCTACCAGTAATTAATATTGCCCATGGTCATCCTACAATTGACCTTTTGCCCATTGCAGACTTGCAATGTCTTGTTCTCCACTATGTGGTGGTGGCATCTTGCTAGAGGAGAGTGGCTTTGCATCCTTCATACAGAGATGCCTCCCTGACTGGTGGGAGAACATTCCAGAAGAAACAGGAGAGATGGAGGAAGCACAGATGAACAGATTGAATGAAGCAGAAGCAGGAAGATCCTTGCACTGCAGGTCTTTAGATTCAGCTTCCCCGCCAGCAAGGAGAACAGTGAGTACAATTTTCAGTTGTGAGATGACCATGAGCACTACTGTTGACTAGTATAGATGAGCTTGGGCTTCTTCTGAACTCCCTTCTAACCCAAACTCTAAACTCCTGCTGTTTTGTACTCCAACTTGCTGCAGGACTGGGAAAGACGCAGCCTACAGCTCATTGCAGTACAAAAAAAATCAGAAGTTTGGAGTTTGGGTTAGAGCAGAGTTCAAAGGATGCTCAAGCTCATCTCTACAATTTAAAAATATTGCCCGTGGCCATCTTGCAATCGAGTTTTTTTTTTGCCATTTACTGACTTGCCATGCCTTATTCTCTACTGTGTGGAGGCAGCCATCTTGGTAGAAGGCCAGGGCCTTTTTCCTCCTTATTACATAGCTGCCTCCATGATGACTGGTGGGAGATTGTTCCAGAAGCAGCAGCAGAGGTGGAGGAGGCACAGTTCCACAGAATAAATGAAACCGAGATGGGGGGATCCTTGCACTGCAGGTCCTCTGTTACACTTTCCTCTCCAGCAAGGGGAACTGTGAGCAAAAGATCAATTGCAGGATGACCACAGGCAATACTGTTGATTACTAGAGATGAGCTTGGGCATCTTCTGAGCTCCTCTCTAACTCAAACTCTGTTCTCCTAGCTTTTTTGTACCCCAGTGGGCTGCGGACCAGGTCATTCCTTGTGAGCTGCAGCAGTGCCATCTTAAGAGCATTATAGGCCCCCAGGCAATGCAGTGCACTGGGGCCCCGCCTACACAATCACCCACGAGAATAAAAATGCAAATTATCGATAAGGCGAAATTTATTGGTACAGCAGTGCCAGGCTAATAACCGCTTCCAAGTTTGGCGGCTGGGTCCAGTGAACACACACACACTGACGGGAGTCAGATTTGACTGTCCTGTGCGTGCCTGTTCCTGTGGAGGTGGACAGGCATTCCTGCAGTTGTGGGCTCCCCCTCCACGGCCCAAGTGGCCTGACAGCAGCCCAGGGCCGACAGGTGCTTGCCACCTGCTAAGTTTGGCGGCGGGATGCACACCGTAATCGGGACTAATGCTTGGCTGGGGCTGGGTAGGTGGGGCCCCCCGGAGCAAGTGGGGCCCCTTGGCAACTGCCCAGCGTGCCCATTCGGTAAGACAGCCCCGAGCTGCAGGACTGAGAACGACCTGGCCTGCAGTTCAATGAAGTACAAAAAAATCAGAAGTTTGGGCTGCAAGTTAGAGATAGGTGCAAAGGATGCCCAAGGTCATCTCTACTAATCAATAATATTGCCCATGGTCATCCTGCGATAGTTTTTTTTTGCCCATTGCTGACTTACCATGCCTTCTTCTTCCCTGTGTGGAGGCAGCCATCTTGGTAGAGGAGCGTGGCTTTGATTCCTTATTACAGAGCTCTCTCCCTGATAACTGGTGGGGGAATATTCCATAATCTAGGGCAGGGATTAGCAAACTACGGCCCTCCAGTTGTTCAGGAACTACAATTCCCATCATGCCTAGTCATGTATGTGAAATGTCAGAGTTTTACGATGCCTCGTGGGATGTGTAGTTCTGCAACAGCTGCAGGGCCGTAGTTTGGGAATCTCTGATCTAGGGTCATAATTTGTGATTAACTAGCAACCTGTAAAGCCTTTTGAAGCATCACCAATGGACAATTTTTAGCACCGCACTTACATAGTTACATAGTTAGTAAGGTTGAAAAAAGACATCAGTCCATCCAGTTCAACCTATGCATCCAGTTCAACCTATGAATGTGTGTGTGTGCTTTTAATCGTACATTGTATACCCCTGTATGTTGTGGTCTTTAAGGTGTCCATCTACTAGTTTCTTGAAACTATCGATGCTCCCCGCTGATACGACTGCCTGTGGAAGAGAATTCCACATCCTTACTGCTCTTACAGTGAAGAACCCCTTACGCACTTTAAGGTTAAACCGCCTTTCCTCTAGTTTTAGTGAGTGGCCACTTTGTGGTCATTTCCCAGGAATGCACAATTTTCAATCTTGATGTTTAAGCTTTTTAGAAAATATCTAATGTTTGGGGGTTCTAAGCCGGGCCACCTATCATTTTAACAAAAAATGCAAATGTTAATGTGTAAAACTTGAAAAAATGCCCCGCCAGCCGGTGGTTAATACTCCTCTTAAGACAGTGCTTTTCTTGGCTTCTTTTATTACTGGGTCCCATGGTTTCTGCTGAGGTGCCATTCAGGCATCAAGCAAAGCCCACCCCCCCATACCACGAAGCCAATGCCTGAGACTTAATTCTAGGGCTTTTATCCATAAGAATGCCAAGTCACTTCTTAGGACAAGCTTCTGTTAGCTCTACAGTCGAGAGAAAGATAGCAGAGAGAATAGGTTGGGGTTATTATTAGCCAATTGGTCTTCTTTAAAGCATTAGAATCAAAAGCTCAAACAATCCTTCAAATGCTAGACAAATGATATTCCTTACTGGTCTATTAAAAAAAGCTAACCTAGAGAATGTGTCATAATCTCATTCTATAATTAATTTTCAAGGAGAACATATCATTGTATTTGCTATAGAAATGAAAGGACGATGCTCTTCTTCCTCCGACAAAACACCTTCTTTGGTTTTGTCTTCTTCTTCTTTCAGCTTCTCCAGATGATTGTTGTAACAGTATTTTAAAATCCTTGATAGAACCAAAGCCTGTTAACCATAACAAAAATGACAGTTTTTAGCATGTATCTATGATTTGAGAAGTCCTTATACATATTCATACAATGCCATAAGGTCACTTTCCAGATTTATAATACAGCTGTGCACATCCGTGCGTAGCTTCACATACTGCATATAGACAGACTCCATCGTTCGTCGTTTGTGCCAAGTGACAGGATAAGATTGTAATTTATCCACCTGGGTTGAATTTTAAGAGGCCACTGGTATTACTTTTGTTATATGGGGTTTAGGTGAATGGAGTTTGACAACACACAGACCATTAAAGGCTAATGCTGTCAGGATGGAATGGCATATGCAATACGTTTTTGTTCACGGTTGATCTAATACGTGAGGTCTTTTGTGCTTTTTACTTTGATTTTTCTTGTGTTCATGTGGCCAAAAATTTGTGGAAGCCATGGGCATTAATATGGAGTTGGCGATTGATGGTAGGTAGAGACTGAATATACTATATGGCCAAACGCCTGTGGACACCAACTCATCATGCCTATAATACCTTGTTTAACATCCTGTTCCAAAACCATGGACATTAAAATGCAGTTGGTCCCCCTTTGAAGCTTTACCAGTCTCCACTGCTCTGGGAAGGCTTTTCACAAGACTTTGGAGTGTGTCTCTGGATAACGATCACTTGTGAGGTCAAATACAGTACTGGTGTTGGAAAAGAAGATGTGGCTCATAATGGGATTTTAAATTGATCCCAAAAGGTGTTCAGTAGGGTTGAGGTTAAGGCTTTGTACAGGACACTCCACACCAAACTGGTCAAACCATGTCCTTAAGGAAATGACTGGCAATCACCGTGCCAATTCATTCCAAAGGTGGTCAGTTGAGGTAAGGTTGAGGCTCTGTGCAGGACACTTGAGTTCCTTCAAACCAAACTGGTGACACCATGTCTATATGAAGCTGCCTAATAATTGACATTCCAATTCATCCCATAGGTGCTCAGTAAGATTGAGGTCAGGGCTCTGTGTGCAGGACACCTGAGGTCCTTCACACCAAACTGGTCAAACCATGTCAATGGATTTGGCTTGCAAGTAGCGTTTCAATTCACCCCAAAGGTTTTCAGTAGGGTTGAGATTAGGGCTCTGTGCAGGCTAGTCATGTTTCCCCCATGCCAAACTGCCCAAACCATGTCTTTATGGAACTGGCTTACAATCAACATTCCAATTCACTCCAAAGGTGTTTAGTAGGGTTGAAGTTGGGGCTCTCTGCAGGACACTTGAGTTCCTCCACACCAAATGGTTCAAACCATGTCTTTATGGATTTGGCTTACAATCAGCGTTGCAAATCACCCCAAAGATGTTCAGTAGGGTTGAGGTCAGAGCTCAGTAGGGTTGAGGTCAGAGCTCTGTGCATGCTTGTCAAGTTTCCCCCATGCCAAACTGGTCATCTATGTCTTTATGGAACTGGCTTACAATCAACATTCCAATTCATACCATAGGTGTTCAGTAGGGTTAAGGGCAGGGCTTTGTGCAGGCCACTTGAGTTTCCTCACATCAAACTGATCAAACCTTGTCTTTATGAAGCTGGCTTTGTACACAGGGGCACAGTCATGCTGGAACAGAAAAGGGACTTCTCCAAACTGTTACCACAATTGTCAAAAATGTCTTTTTATGATGTAGCAGTGCCAATATCCCTCAACGGAAACACCTGATGTCAATCATTTGCAAGGTTGTCCACGTATGTATATTGCCATACATACAGTAGCATATTGCTAAAAATACTGCGTGTAGAGTGTATAAGAAAAATAAATTCATCTTAAACAGGGAGAAACATGCAAGGTTTCATTCTTCTTCAGGTGAAGTTTCTGTTCATTGCATGAGCTGAGACCTGAAAATGATACTTATTTGGTTGTCTTGCTGGTCATCTGACATCAAGTAGATCTTGAAGTAGAAGTAATTTTGCATAGAGTAAGGGAGGGTTATAAACCCTGTTAGCTTTTTTTTTTTTTTTTCATCTCTGTCCCATTGGGGAGATTTCCCTTCACTCCCTGTCCCATAGCCAAAACACCATAACCCTTGGAAAATCTCCCCTCTATTCGTGTTCTAGAAGCAACGCAAAATTTGCAACCCAAAATCCAAAAGATTTTCTTTACCATTTATAACCATAAATAAGTAAATCAGGACACATAGAGAGAGTGAATCCTCCTAACGGGGGCACATACAGCAATAAAAAACAAAAAAAAAAAAAATGACAAGAGTGTAATCTGTAATGTACCTGGGTGTCCTTGAACCAAAAGGTTCCTTGTTTTGTAGCTTGCAGCCTTACCTGTTGTGCCACAGAGAAGCTATGGAGTTTTGGCAGTGATCTTTCCAGCCTGATGCTGGCCTTGGACTCACTAGCCCCACCTGCTGTCAGCTGCGAACAATGTACAATTTAACCAGCTGTGAACAATGTACAATTTATCCAGCATTTAAATAGCAGCACTTCCTGTTACTCAGCGCCATTTGTTTTGGAATATCTTCCTGGGTGTGCTGCTGGCTCTTTGATAGACTTTCGTGTATGAACTTTTGCCTGTATTCCTGACCCCTCTTTAGCCTGCCGAATCTGTACTTCACCGCCAGCTTGTGTATGACTTCTGCCTGCCTGACCATTCTTTGGATTTTGTTTGGATACCGCTTTGCCCGATCTGTTGCCGGCCTGATCTCTCTCACTTCGTTTTCACCTGAATCCTCAGCACTCAAGCTCCACTTCGGACTTTACCTCACAGGTACCTAACATAATCCCTCCCCAATCTGTCTAAAACTAAAAAAAAAGAAAAACTTTTGCCCTTAGTTATACTTTCAATACTGATCCCAAAATATGTATGGAGATCAGAAACTCATAAGGTGGCCGTTAAATGTACAATAAATCCATTTGGCTTTAGTTTCCTTTGAGTCCATTCAAGTCATTATTCTACTTTTTTAAGCCCTGATGAAAGAAGAGTTTTGTTGCCCCCCGAAACATGTTGGGTGTTTTTATGTGTCCGTGTTTCAAAAAATGAAAGGCACTTTGGACTCTTTATTTTGTGGTTCCCTGCCCATTTGTATGTATACATCATACATTTTAAAAGACCGCAATTGATTCAACACCAGTGAACATTTGGTGAAAGTCCCATTCACTGGTTTATAAATATGCTACATGACTTTCTTGCAGGCTGGACATAGGCGTATTTTCCCACAAGCCTCCTTGTGATAGCGTTGGAGAAGTGACAGAACCTCTTTATGGAGACATCAGGGGTCTATTAAATCCCCAATATCTTTCCTTGCCCTCCAAAATGGCTAACCAAGCACAGAAAGTGCTTGTTTAGCTGCCTTCCTGGCTGTAACAGACAGCGAATGACAGCTCTGAAACCAGAAGTGATTAAATCGTTATCATTAGCCCCAGAGGAGATGGGGGATGGATGTTCCTTCATCTCCTCTAAGGTAAGCTTTTTCTGCCACTCAGGCATGGGACAAGGTCATCTAGAGCCAAGGGCAAACATGCCAAACTGTGCTTACCCCCAGATTTATGAGCATTATGTGTCCGAAACATTCACCCCACAAAAACACTGACCAATAATCTGCATACTTACCCCCTATGCATAAATTACCCTTCCATAAAAACCAAATCCAGACAGGCAGACGGTGACTATAGACATGAAATTAAGAGACGCTTGCTTCTTTGGAGGAAAGCAATGGCAAACCTAGACAACCTTATAAAAAGCAGAGACATCACCCTACTGACAAAGTGCTGCATAGTCAAAGCTATGGTTTTCCCAGTAGTAACCTATGGCTGTGCAAATTGGACCATAAGGTAGGCTGAACGCCAAAGTATTGAGGCTTTTGAACTAGGGTGTTTGAGAAGACTCTTGAAAGTCCCTTGGATGGCAAGAAGACCAATCCAGTCAATCCTGAAGGAAATCAACCCTGAATATTCACTGGAAGGACAGATCCTGAAGCTGAAACCCAAATACTTTGGCCACCTAATGCGAAAAGACCCTGATGCTGGGAAACATGAAAGGAAAAAGGAGAAGAGGATGACAGAAAACAAGACGGATAGATAGCATCATCGAAACAATAAACATGAAGTAAAGCAAGCTCCAGGAGGCAGTGGAGGACAGAAAAGCCTGGTGCGCTATGGTTCATGAGGTGATGAAGAGTCGGACACGACTAAACCAATGAACAACAATGAGCACAAATACTCTACCCCTAAAATTCCCCATCCTAGTGCACCTTCTCCCCCCTCCACTTCACATTTCCCCCTCCCAGCACAGATTCCCCCCAAATCCCCCCTTCCAACACAGATACTCCTAGATTACCACTCTTAGCGCCCCCCCCCCCCACAATTTCCTCTCCTACAACAATACTTCCCCCCAGCCACCCCCCAAGTTCTCCCTTCCAACACCCTCCTCACCTCACATGATACCACAGTGCCCAGGGCAGCCACCCCTCCTTCCCACCGCTTGTCCCACCTTTCAGCACTGTATAGGCTCTACTCGGCTCGGTTTGCTTTTCCACTAAGTAGTAAGTGGGTGGGATTACAACGATTCTCTGACCAATCAGTGGCTAGTAGTGACAAACAATCAATGCTGCATGCAAAGGATTGTTGGATATGGTATTGGTACGGCCCGCTTGGAACCCCAACCAAGGTGGTACTATTTAAGCGAGCCGTACCGAGCCATACCATGCAGTGGAAAAGCGCCGCTGTACCAAACCGTACCGAACCATTCTAACCCGTACCATGCAGTGGAAAAGTGCCAAACCGATCTGTACCATGCAGTGGAAAAGCGCCAAACCGAGCCAAACCGATCCGTACCATGCAGTGGAAAAGCGCCAAACCGAGCCAAACCGATCCGTACCATGCAGTGGAAAAGCGCCAAACCGATCCGTACCATGCAGTGGAAAAGTGCCATAACTGTTGTCACAGGCTACCTGAAGGAAAGGCCATTGGTGGAGGGGGGGTTGGGGGCTCAGAGGGGGGGAGGGCTCCCTTTTACAGTAATGTAACTGATTGATTGGGTAGCTGTAAAGCCCCCCAGATCACTTTTTCAAAACAGCCCAATCACAAGCTGCAGCCATGATCATGTAATAACTGGCTAATAGAACATTTTTATATGTTCATCAGTTAGCAAGTGGTTAATGTTGCGCCTCTAATAGTTTATCACTCCCACAGTGTTTTGGGAGTCTGGTATAAATGTGTAAGGTGCATAACTTTTTTGTGAGATGCTTTACTATAGAAGACACAAAAAAAAGCTAGCAGTGTTGTTGCAGCAGTTGGGATTGCGGAATAGCCCGGTGGCTGGCACAGTCTCTCTTCTATTGGCAGTTTGACAAGTGGACTGGCAGCATGGCCCCAGTGTGACTGTCAGATATCATTACAGAATGCCACAGGCGTTTCTCTCAGAGTGAAAACGGAAAACAAATATTAGCAAGCATTAGCTTTTGCCGGAAAGTGAAAGAAAAAAATTCAGGCTGGCAGAGTGCTGTGTTCGCAGTTTGGAAAGTGCACTGGCAGCATAGCCCCGTACTGCACAGAAGGCTGGTGGTGTTCTTTTCTTTCTCGAAATGGGGAAAAAAAAGGTCAACTGTTTTTAACACGCGCCAGCTTCTGCATGCAAATACCAAGACAGGCAGGCTGGCGAATTGTCTCTGATTGCAATTTGGCAAATGCCCTGGCACTGCAGGGACTATTGTAAGTCTCAGTGATGCAAAATCACTCTGGCAAGATAGAAATAATGTGAGAGCGAGAACTCTGAACAGCCTCTCTCCTACACTGTAGCACACAGTATGAAGAAAGCCCTCCAAATGATGGAGTTCAGGTGCCTCCAATGAAGGGTACTGTTATTATATCGTATAAAGACATTAAAGATAATTGTGCTCTTCCAACCTTGTGTTAACATTATCAAGAAGGCCCTCTTTTGTTCCATCATGACTGTGCCCCTGTGTACAAAGTCAACTTCAAAGAGACATGGTTTGACCAGTTTGGTATGGAGGAACTCAACTTGCCTACACAGAGCCCTGACCTCAACACCTACTAAACTGGTCAAACCATGTCTCTTTAAAGCTGACTTTGTACACAGGGGCACAGTCATGATGGAACAGAAATGGGCCTTCTCGATATTGTTAAAACTAGGGTGGAAGAGCACAATTGTCCACAATGTCTTTGTATGCTGTAACCTTAACATAAGTCTTTATTAGGGTTGAGGTTAGGGCTCTGTGAATGCAAGTTGAGTTCCTCCACACCAAAGACTTATGTTAAGGTTACAGCATACAAAGACATTGTGGATAATTGTGCTCTTCCAACCTAGTTTTAACAATATTGAGAAGGCCCTTTTCTACGTTCCATCATGACTGTGCCCCTGTGTACAAAGTCAGCTTCAAAGTCATGATGGAATAAAAGAGGGCCTTCTCGAGAATGTTAACACAAGGTTGGAAGAGCACAATTGTCTACAATGTCTGTGTATGGTGTAGTATTAACACAAGTCTTCAGTAGGGTTGAGGTTAGGGCTCTGTGTAGGCAAGTTGAGTTCCTCCACACCAAACTGGTCAAACCATGTCTCTTTGAAGCTGACTTTATACACAGGGGCACAGTCATGATGGAACATAGAATTGGCCTTCTCGATATTGTTAAAACTAGGTTGGAAGAGCACAATTGTCCACAATGTCTTTGTATGCTGTAACCTTAACATAAGTCTTTAGTAGGGTAGAGGTTAGGGCTCGGTGAATGCAAGTTGAGTTCCTCCACACCAAAGACTTATGTTAAGGTTACAGCATACAAAGACATTGTGGACAATTGTGCTCTTCCAACCTAGTTTTAACAATATCGAGAAGGCCCTTTTCTATGTTCCATCATGACTGTGCCCCTGTGTACAAACTCCACTCCAAAGAGACATAATTTGACCAGTTTGGTGTGACGGAACTCAACTTGCCTGCACAGAGCCCTAACCTCAACCCTACTGAAGACTTGTGTTTATTACTACATCATACAAAGACATTGCGGACAATTGTGCTCTTCCAAGCTTGTTTTAGCATTATCAAGAAGGCCCTTTTCTGTTCCATCATGACTTTGAAGCTGACTTTGTACACAGGGGCACAGTCGTGATGGAACAGAAAAGGGCCTTCTCGATATTGTTAACTAGGTTGGAAGAGCACAATTGTCCACAATGTCTTTGTATGCTGTAACCTTAACATAAGTCTTTATTAGGGTTGAGGTTAGGGCTCTGTGAATGCAAGTTGAGTTCCTCCACACCAAAGACTTATGTTAAGGTTACAGCATACAAAGACATTGTGGATAATTGTGCTCTTCCAACCTAGTTTTAACAATATTGAGAAGGCCCTTTTCTATGTTCCATCATGACTGTGCCCCTGTGTACAAAGTCAGCTTCAAAGTCATGATGGAATAAAAGAGGGCCTTCTCGAGAATGTTAACACAAGGTTGGAAGAGCACAATTGTCCACAATGTCTTTGTATGCTGTAATCTTAACATGACTCTTTAGTAGGGTTGAGGTTAGGGCTCTGTGAATGCAAGTTGAGTTCCTCCACACCAAACTGGTCAAACCATGTCTCTTTGAAGCTGATTTTGTACACAGGCGCACACAGACATGGTTTGACCAGTTTGGTGTGAAGGAACTCAACTTGCATTCAGAGCCCTAACCTCAACCCTACTAAAGACTTATGTTAATGCTACAGCATACAAAGACATTGTGGACAATTGTGCTCTTCCAACCTTGTGTTAACATTATCGAGCAGGCCCTCTTTGTTTCATCATGACTGTGCCCCTGTGTACAAAGTTCCATAGAGACCTGATTTGACCAGTTTGGTGTGACGGAACTCAGCTTGCCTGCACAGAGCCCTAACCTCAACCCTACTGAAGACTTGTGTTAATACTAGGTCATATAAAGACATGGTAGACAATTGTGCTTTTCGAGCCTTGTGTTAACATTATAGAGAAGGCCCTCTTTTGTTCCATCATGACTGTACCCCTGTGTACAAAGTCATCTCCATAAAGACATGGTTTGACCAGTTTGGTATGGAGGAACTCGACTTGCATTCACAGGGCCCTAACCTCAACCCTATTAAAGACTTATGTTAAGGTTACAGCATACAAAGACATTGTGGACAATTGTGCTCTTCCAACCTAGTTTTAACAATATCAAGAAGGCCCTTTTCTATTCCATCATGACTGTGCCCCTGTGTACAAAGTCAGCTCTCATAGAGACATTTTTTGACCAGTTTGGTGTGACGGAACTCAACTTGCCTGCGCAGAGCCCTAACCTCAACCCTACTGAAGACTTGTGTTAATACTACGTCATATAAAGACATTGTAGACAATTGTGCTTTTCAAGCCTTGTGTTAACATTATAGAGAAGGCCCTTCGTTTGTTCCATCATGACTGTACCCCTGTGTACAAATTGAGCTCCATAGAGACATGGTTTGACCAGTTTGGTGTAGAGGAACTCAACTTACCTGCGCGGAGCCCTAACCTTAACACTACTGAAGACTTATGTTAATGCTACAGTATACAAAGACTTTGTGGACTATTGTGCTCTTCCAAACTTGTGTTAACATTATCGAGAAGGCCCTTCACTGTTCCACCATGACTGTGCCCCTTTGTACAAAGAAAAGCTCCATAGAGACATGGACATGGTTTGACCAGTTTGGTGTGGGGAAATTCGTCTTCCACACCAGGGCCAGGACAAGGGGTTAGCAGGAGGGGCGGCTGCCATAGGTACTGTGGTTTCATGTGATGTGGGGGGGGGGGAATTCTGTTGGTAGAGGGAAATTTTGGGGGGAGGAGGAGCAGCAGTGGGGTAGTAATTGCTAGAAGTGGTGATTTAGGGGGATTTGTGTTGGGAGGGTGGATGGGGGAAGGAGATTTGTGCTAGGAGGGGGGATTTGTGCTAGAAAGAAGAGGTGATATGATGGAGGAGGAGAACTGTGCTGTTGTTGGGAAAAGAAAAAAATCACATTCTAAGTTCTCTGCCTATCTGGTTCCAGAAAGTTAGCTTAAACCCACCATCCCTATTAAGGGAAGGATGAACAAGTCAATGCCTAGTGCAACAAGCATCCAATCTTCCTCTACATCTTTGCTATATTTAATCTTTGCTATGTAGGACAATAATCTTGAACACTCAGCTGCATGTACATAAAAGGGTGGGGATATTGATGACCTAATTAACCCAATGTAGCCATGAAACCATATTGGGTCAATGGTGACATGAGCATTCCCACCCCCTTTGTGTACAGCAGCTGAGGGAGCAAAGAATTTCCCAGATTCAGCTGATTGGGGGTTGGCTGTCAGAGGCAGGCCAATAAGATGACCCTGGAGGATTCCCTACCCAGCAGCTGCACATACACAAAGGGGCGGGGATGTTGATGACATCATGGACCTACTAGAACTACTTGGTTGCATTAGGTCAATGATGTCACATGCATCCCTGCACCTTTTGTTGCAGACCGCTGAGGGGGCAGAGAATGTCCTGGAGTGTCCTGCACAGAGCCCTGACCTCAGAGCTACTAAACACCTCTTGGGATGAATTGGAACACTGATTGTGAGCGTTGTCTTCTCTTTAAACATTATAATTTGACCTCCAAAGGATCCTTTAGGCACAAAATCCAAAAGACACCCTTCAGCCTAGTCATGTCTGTCAATGTCAGAGTTTTACAATGCCTCATGGGATGTGTAGTCCTGCAACAGCTGGAGGGCCGTAGTTTTGAGGATCCCTGAACTTACGTATTCATGCCCAAATGTTAGGAACAGTAACAGTTGGTAAAGCTCCGTTTCTGTTCCAGCAAGTCTTTGCCCTATTTATAAGCCAGCTCCATAAAGACATGGTTTGACCAGTTTGGTGTGGATGGTTTGACCAGTTTGGTGTGGAGGAACTCAAGTGTCCTGTACAGAGCCCTGACCTCAACCCTACTGAACACTTCTGGAATAAATTGTAACACTGATTGTGAGCCTTGTCTTCTCCTTCAACGTCAGTATTTGACCTCAAAATGTCCTTTAGGCACACATTCCAACAGACCCTCTTCAAAACCTAGTGGAAAGCCTTCAAAAACAGTTGAAGACCCCTAGCATGTCTGTGTCCCCGTTTAGGAGCCAGCTCCACAAAAGACATGGTTTGGCCAGTTTGGTGTGGAGGAACTCAACCCTACTGAACACCTTTTGGATGAATTTGAACACCAACTGTGAGCCAGGTCTTCTCATCCTTCACCTGACTTCACAAATGCTATTTTGGCTAAACTGGCACACATTCCCACAGACAATTCTTCTTGGAAACTGTGTCTTTAACCACTACTATTCCTCCCACTAATACCAATGATGGAGCACTATTCCTCCCACTGACACCAATGATGGGACACTATTCCTCCCACTGATACCAATGATGGGACACTATTCCTCCCACCGATACCAATGATGGGACACTATTCCTTCCACTGATACCAATGATGGGGCACTATTCCTCCCACTGACACCAATGATGGGGCACTATTCCTGCCACTGATACCAATGATGGGGCACTATTCCTCCCACTGACACCAATGATGGGGCACTATTCCTCCCACTGATACCAATGATGGGGCACTATTCCTCTCACTGATACCAGTGATGGGGCACTATTCCTCCCACTGACACCAATGACGGGGCACTATTCCTCCCACTGATACCAATAATGAGGCACTATTCCTCCCACTGACGCCAATGATGGGGCACTATTCTTCCCACTGATACCAATGATGGGGCACTATTCCTTCCTCTGATACCAATGATGGGGCACTATTCCTCCCACTGATACCAATAATGAGGCACTATTCCTCCCACCGACGCCAATGATGGGGCACTATTCTTCCCACTGATACCAATAATGAGGCACTATTCCTCCCACTGACGCCAATGATGGGGCACTATTCCTTCCACTGATACCAATGACGGGGCACTATTCCTCCCACTGATACCAATGACGGGGCACTATTCCTCCCACTGATACCAATGACGGGGCACTATTCCTCCCACTGATACCAATGATGGGGCACTATTCCTTCCTCTGATACCAATGATGGGGCACTATTCCTCCCACTGATACCAATAATGAGGCACTATTCCTCCCACCGACGCCAATGATGGGGCACTATTCTTCCCACTGATACCAATAATGAGGCACTATTCCTCCCACTGACGCCAATGATGGGGCACTATTCCTTCCACTGATACCAATGACGGGGCACTATTCCTCCCACTGATACCAATGACGGGGCACTATTCCTCCCACTGATACCAATGACGGGGCACTATTCCTCCCACTGATACCAATGATGGGGCACTATTCCTCCCACTGATACCAATGACGGGGCACTATTCTTCCCACTGATACCAATGATGGGGCACTATTCCTCCCACTGACGCCAATGATGGGGCACTATTCCTTCCACTGATGCCAATGATGGGGCACTATTCCTCCCACTGATAACAATGATGGGACACTATTCCTCCCACTGACGCCAATGATGGGAGGCTATTCCTCCCACTGACGCCAATGATGGGACGCTATTCCTCCCACTGACGCCAATGATGGGGCGCTATTCCTCCCACTGATACCAATGATGGGGCACTATTCCTCTCACTGATACCAATGATGGGGCACTATTCCTCTCACTGATACCAATGATGGGGCACTATTCCTCCCACTGATACCAATGATGGGGCACTAATCCTCCCACTGATACCAATGATGGGGCACTATTCCTCCCACTGACACCAATGATGGGACACTATTCCTCCCACTGATACCAATGATGGGGCACTATTCCTCCCACTGATACCAATGATGGGGCACTATTCCTCCCACTGATACCAATGATGGGGCAATATTCCTCAGAAAGTTTTGAAGATTTCAGAAAGTTTGGAAGCCCCCGATCTACATATTTTGGAAGCTTCTTTGTTGCCTAAGGATTGCTACACCTATAGGAATGCTGTATGTAGGGTTTATAGATGCTGTATCCCATTTTAAAGTGGATCTTCATTGCATCTGAGCACCACGTCAAAAACACTATTTAATACATTTTTAATATTCAAAGCAAACTCCCCATCCACCCATTTCTCCATGCTTTATTATGTTGATAAATAACTCTCAAAAACACCCCTTACCATTTCTGCCCACAGCCATCTTGAGTAAGGGCAGATGATTCATGCAACATTTATTTCCTGTAAACCATCTGCTGCTAGCTTAACCACTTGAGGCAAAATTACGTACCTGTATGTTATTCTGGTTGCAGCGGGGTGATATGCAGCTGCAGGCATCACCCCGGTACCGTTTTTAGAGCACACGATTAGCTCCATCGCTTTTTATCACAAGAAAGCTAATCAGCCACCCCTCCCGCTGCCTCCCGCCACTGTCCCACCGGCTGGCCGGAGACCCGAACAAAGCTGAAATCGTGACCTGTGGGGTATCGACTTACTCAGCTTAACATCTTTTACATTTTACAAAAATTGAGGTATACAGTATATTATTTGTCTGTTTTTTAATTCCTTAAAGTGTCTTTTTTTTTTTCCAAAAAATGACGTTTGAAAAACCCCAACGTAAATACCATGTGACATAAAAAATTGCAACAACTACCATTTTATTCCCTAGGGTCTCTGCTAAAAAAAAATGCATGTTTGGGGATTATAAGAAAATACTTATTTAAGTACTTGCCGTCCGCCCACCGTCCAATGACGGCGGAGCGGTGCAGCTCTAGTTCTGGGAGGACGTCCTATGACGGCGCCACAAGAACAGCCGCTCTCGTTCCTAGGACACGGCGTGACCCTGATCTTGGTAAAGAGCCAATGATGTGGCTCCTTACCCATGTGATCGGCTCTGTCCAATCACAGCCCGTCGCATGTAAATGAGGAAGTGCCGTTTATCGGCTCTCCTCGCCTCACACTGTCAGAGCGTGTGGTGAGGAGAGCCGATCAGCGGCTCCTCCTCAAATGGAAGTCCAGGACAAGTAATCAGTGCACTGATTACAGTAAAGAAAAAACAGTGCCCATCAGTGACACCGACCAATGCCCATCAGTGACACCATTCAATGCCCATCAGTGACCCCACTCAGTGCCCATTAGTGATGCCAATCGGTGCCTAATCAGTGCTGCCCATCAGTGCCACCTATCAGTGCTCATCAATGCCACATATCAGTGCCCATCAGTGCGGCATATTAGTGCCTCCTCATCAGTGCCACCTCATCGGTCCCCGTAAGTGCCACCTTATCAGTGCCGCCCACCAGTGCCATCTATCAGTGCCCATCAGTGCTGCCTATCAGTGCCATCTATTAGTGCCGCATATTAGTGCCACCTATTAGTGCCCATCAGTGCAGCATATTAGTACCACCTCATCAGTGCCACCTCATCAATGCCCATAAGTGCCACCTTATCAGTGCAGCCTATCAGTACCCATCAGTGCCTCCTCATCAGCCCACATCAGTGAAGGAGAAAAATTACTTAATTTCTGTTAGTAAATTTTGTAAATAAGAAAAACCTTTTTTTTTCTTCTTTTTTTTTTTGTAAAAAAATTAAAAAAAACAGCAAGTGATTATATACCCCCAAAAGAAAGCTCTACTTGTGTGAAAAAAATGTCATTTGTGTACAAAGTTGCATGACCTCGCAGTTGTCATTCAAAGTGTGACAGCGCTGAAAGCTGAAATTTGGCCTGGGCAGGAAGGGGGTGAAAGTGCCCCGGTATTGAAGTGGTTAAACTTGTAAACAAAAAGTGCCAGAAAAAGCCCGGTCTTAAAGTGGTTGAAAATAATCAGTGTTGATTGGTTGGGAGAGTGAAGTTTCACTTTAAGAGTTCAGACCTGTTCTGTTTAGTACAGTGATGGCAAGCCTTGGCACCCCAGATGTTTTGGAACTACGTTTCCCATGATGCTCATGCACTTTGCGGTGTAGCTGAGCATCATGGGACATGTGGTTCCAAAACATCTGGGGGTGCCAAGATTCGCCATCACTGGTTTAGTAGCACGGTGAAACGTATAATGTCTTTAGCAATTAAGACTTGACTCAAACTTTCCCAATTTAAATTTTTAAGAGCTGGTAGATGGACAATATTTCAAGATTGGCTCATCTCCACCCAAAGTTATTTCATGGAAAGAGATGAGCATAATCACTAATGAAACCTCTTTGGCTTCCACATACTAATGAAACCTCTTTGGCTTCCACGTACTAATGAAACCTCTTTGGCTTCCACATACTAATGAAACCTCTTTGGCTTCCACATACTAATGAAACCTCTTTGGCTTCCACGTACTAATGAAACCTCAACACAATGGTCATCCAGTAAAGGGTTTTCCACCACAACCCAAGAGTAAATCCTCCTTTATAACAGATCAGTTTGTAGCACTTACCGTCATACATAGTACACATCTCCGTAAGGGCCGGTGTCCATGGGCTTTGGGCTTGAGCCAATGGCATCAGTTTGACCTCTTCCAAATTCACTCACATCTACCTCTGACCTCCGGTTGTCTTCTTTCTGATTTTGCATTTGACCCCCTTCTAGCAGGTCTGGACTTTCTATAGACTTGGATGGAAAACCAACAAAATCCCATTGACACGGTCCCCAAGGCCCTCCCTGTTCACACTTGAACATATTGGAATTGAACGTATTGGATTCCAGAATCGTGGGAAAATGCGCTTGTGGGTGTTGCACAACAAAAAGCGTGGTGCCAAACGCGACTGGCTCAGTGCCAAAATTTGGCACACGAGCTTCTTCGGTGCAGAGGGAGGTCTATTCAAAATATATGGCGCCGCTCCAAAAAATGTGCCACAAAAAAAGAGCAAAACGTGATGCGGCAGCCTCTCTTGGGTATGAATGGAGCCTTCATTTTACTCCACGTGGGCAGCTGTAAACATCCTGCCAGTATTAAAATATAAATATTAAAAAAAATCAGATGAGCTCTGTTATATTAATTAGATGAATTGGAAAAGGAAAAAAGGGGCTACAGGAGGCTTAGTGACCAACCAGTGCAAAAGTTGTGCATGAATACATGTATTATGACTATATATATATTTTTTTATATTTGTGTGTGTGTGTGTGTGTATATATATATATATATATATATATATATATATATATATATATATATATATATATATATATATATATACATACACACACACACATATTTAAAAAAAAAAATATATATATATTTATTTATTTATTTATTTTTTTTTTTTTTTTTTTTAACACAAATCATATTTTTTTTAAAAAATCAATTTTAATATAAGACATATCTTATATATATATATATATATGTGTGTGTGTGTATTAAAAAAAAAAAAATATATATATATATGATATGTCTTATATTAAAATAGATGAATTTTAAAAAAAAAGACATATATAATATCTTTTATACAAAGTATAAAAATAAAATGTTATGCAAACAAAAATAAAGAGAATAAAATACATTTTTTTTATGTTAATATATGATTTTTTTTTTTTTTTGTTAAGAAGAAAAAAAAAAAAAAAATATATATATATATATATATATATATATATATATATATATATATATATAACATTTATGTAATATTTTTATATTAAAATATATAAAATACAATTTACAAATAACATTTTAAGAAAAAAAAATATTTGTCTGTGTGTGTATATATGTATCTTTATACATATTATATATATTTTTATTTATATATTTTTTTTTTTTTTTATTGATAAAGTATATCTAAACCCAAAAACAAAAATGGAATATATTGCAGCTTACCAGTCAATAGATGTGGTGGCTGCATTTGTTTTTTTTGTTGGGCATTTATTCCCTTTTCTTTTTTCCAGTAACACACTTGCTGTCCAAGGGTGACAACCAGGGAGGAGCTGTTAGTGACCGCCCAATCAGCTCCAGCTGAGGCATTTTCCCACTCACAGCTTCATGTACACAATAGGGCAAGGGGGCTCATGACATCATTGACCTAATATGGCCATGTGACCATATTAGGTCAATGATGTCATGAGCATTTGCACCTCTTGAGTATGTGTAGATGTTGAGTGAGGTGCGGAACGCCCCCGATGGTGTACAGAATGTCTACAAAAATCTAATTTCTGCTTCTGTGATTGGCTCACTGATTTTACCCAGAAGTCTGCACAAAGATACATGTCTGCTTTTAGGCATTCCCTGCAACAGAAATTACATTTTTAGTTGGACATTTCCTAAGGCCTTGTTTACACTTGAAGTTGGGGGGCAGTAAAAACACATGGCTGAGCTGCATTTTTATCGCCCCCAACTGCTCCCTCTTAAGCTGCAAATGCAATGGATGGAGGGAGTACAGGTGCTGCAGTCATGAGGCTTTGCATTGGGATGTGTAAAAAAAATGTATCCCCACTGGGCAGTACTGCATGCCGAACAGGACCCTTTCAACTGAACAAGTCTATGCCGCAACAGCACCGCAACTGCCTTCAATGCGCATGGTTGCAGTGCAATGATGCAGGTTTTTAGGGGTTAAAACAGATGGTGAGGATGCAACATTTTTGTCTCCACCGCGGCTCACTCTTCAGAAGGCATTGCAAATGTAAACTAACCCGAAGGGTTAATAAATTTTAAAGGGTTACAGACACTGCAACTTTTTCATTAGAACACTGAGAGCGCACCAGGTGATTATAATGAACCCAGACCCTCCCATTCCGAATCAGTCTGCGAAGGAAATGGTAAAACAAACCTCAGTTTTTTTTCAGAGCAAGGAAAGGTAGAAATCTGAAACCAAGTATGTTAAAATCCCCGCAATGTACCGAGATCACCCAAAGGGGAATGTTGTTTGTTTTTTTGTTTTTTTTTTCTTAACAAAAGTAGAGTTACACTTTAAAGCTGAAGATGAGAAGCAAAACATCTTCAACTTTACAGAATATGCCCAGTTGACTGTGCCTAACTATCACTATCTATACTGGTTAATCATTGGTTGGTTCCCATCACCTATGGGATCGCTCTCTCGCCTCTTTCTCCCACCCCCTCTCTCTCACCCCCCCTCTCGCTCTCTCACCCCCCCTCTCGCTCTCTCACCCCCTCTCTCGCTCTCTCCCCCCCTCTCGCTCTCTCTCACCCCCCCTTCTCTTTTTCATTCCCCTCTCTCTCTCTTTCTCTCTCTCTTTCTCTCTCTCTCTCTCTCTCTCTCACACACCCTCTCACCCCTCTCTCTCTCTCTCTCTCCCCCACTTTCTCTTACCACCCCTCTCTCACCCTCTCTTTCACCCACGTCTTATCCCCCTTCTCTCTCTAATCCTCTCATCCTCTTCTCTCTCTCTCATCCCCCTCTCTCTCTCATCCCCCTCTCTCTCTCATCCCCCTCTCTCTCTCATCCCCCTCTCTCTCTCATCCCCCTCTCTCTCTCATCCCCCTCTCTCTCTCATCCCCCTCTCTCTCTCATCCCCCTCTCTCTCTCATCGCCCTCTGTCTCTCATCGCCCTCTGTCTCTCATCGCCCTCTCGCTCTCATCGCCCTCTGTCTCTCATCGCCCTCTGTCTCTCATCCCCTCTTTCACCCCCTCTCTCGCTCTCCCTCGCTCTCCCTCTCTCTCTCACACCCTCTTTTTTTCTCCTACTCCTCCTCTCACCCCCCCCCTCTCTCTCTTCCCCCTTTCTTATTCACCCTCCCTTTCTCTCTCCCCCTTTTCTCTCTCTCACCCCCCCTTTCTCTTTCACCCTCCCTTTCTCTCTCACCCCCTCTCTCTCTCTCTCTCTCTCTCTCTCCCCCACCTCTGAGGTGGGGCTCTAATAGGAAGGGTGGGGTTTACACATGAAGGGGTGGGTCTTAAACAGGAAGGGGTGGGACAAAGTTAGTTGGGGGCTGCCTAATTTTAGTCTTGCCTAGGGCAGCACAAAACCAAAATATAACACTGACAGGAAGGTTCATCACCAGTACACCAAATGTTTTGAAGTTGAGGGACACTTCTATGTTAAATAAAAAGGAAAAAAAACATTAAAGTAATTGCATTTAAATCTGTATTTGCATCATCTTGTCAAATTTTATAGTGTATGTAAATGTTTTTATTTTTGTTTTTTTCCACATTTCTGAGCCCTTTTATCGAAATGAAACACCCCCGGCCACCATTCCATTTGATATCCCATGCATAGTTCAATTTCAGCTTGGTGTGTCGATATGTTTTTTTTTTTTATAACCGAGGAGGAACATGCTGGCATCTGCAGGATCGGTAGCTTGTCATCCTCCTTTTTGGTTTCTAATTACCATCGTTATCATTTTATATTACACTTTACACATTGTATTATACAGAAGGAAAAAAAAAAAGATTCTCTCCCTCATAGGGGGGTAAATGTTTTTTTTTTTTTGTTTTTTGTTTTTTTTGTTTCCTTTCATTTTTTTTATGGCAGTTGACTCCCTTTTACTGCTGGTATTTTCAAGGCTCATGCAGGAGGTCACTTAATTTCTGAAGCATCTCTCCTCAGTCCTTATTGCCGCGTGGTGACCACGGCGGTGTGCTTCTTTCGTGTCTTCCCCCTCCTAGGGCAGTGATTGTCTGACTCTGGTATGGGTGAACCCTCTTCATGAATAAACAGATATGGGGTCGGCAGACTTTTTTTTTCAAGGCTTGGTTAGTGGACCGAACTGATGAAAGTCTGCCGTGACGATTGGCTGGAGGAGTGCTTTTGTAGAATTTTTAAGATGTCCTTAATCGGAATAAGTCTAAGATAAATAAAGGACGACAAAGACACACAATGCATAACACTTATGTCGCGAAAAGGCTTGTGCATTTTGTAAACGTCTATAATACTGTGGGTACTGCGCCTCTCCTTTCAGAACAGCAGTACGTATTTGGCAGCGCCTGAAAATGAGCATGCTAACACAGAGTATGGCTACATACTTCCATTGTCTTTAAGGTTGCTCTGGGTGCACCATTGTCTTCATTATTTAAAGCTAAACTCCAGGATGAGGGCATGTAAATAAATATTCTCCCATATAAGAGCTAGCAACTGAGAAATTGAGTGGCTGCTGGCTCTCAATCCCAGCTGCCATTGACAGCCTGGGTCAACACTGACAATCGGAACCTTCCACAATCCTAAGAGACAACACCACTGGGCTGATGTTCTATGCTTAGGGCATGTTAATAAATATTTTCCCTTATAAGAGCTAGCAACTGACAAATTGAGTTTGGTCAGCTTCATCGTCTTCTTCAGCATGGTGTCCTATGCTGAGGGCATGTTAATAAATATTCTCCTATATAATAAGAGCTAGCAACTGAAAAATTTAGTGGCTGCTGGCTCTCAATACTAGCTGTCATTGACAGCTTGGATCAACACTGACAATAAGGAACCGTCTACAGTCCTGAGAGGCAACACCACTGGCCTGATGACTTGACTTTTTTTCAGCTGCAGCTAAGTAACTCAGCTTGGTCACCTTCACCATCTTCTTCAGCATGGTGTTCTATGCTGAGGGCATGTTAATAAATATTTTCCCCAATAAGAGCTAGCAACTGGGAAATTGAGCGGCTGCTGGCTCTCAATTCCTGGTGTCATTGACAGCCTTGGTCAACCCTGACAATCGGGAACCTTCCACAATCCTGAGACAACACCACTGGCCTGATGACTTGACTTTTTTCAGCTGCAGCGAAGTAACTCAGCTTGGTCAGCTTCACCGTCTTCTTCAGCATGGTGTCCTATGCTTAGGGCAGGTTAATAAATATTCTCCCCTATAAGAGCTAGCAACTGACAAATGAGTGGCTGCTGGCTCTCAATACTAGCTGCCATTGACAGCTTGGGTCAACACTGACAATAATGAACCTTCCACAGTCTTGAGAGGCAACACCACTGGCCTGGGCATGTTAATAAATATTTTCCCCTATAAGAGCTAGCAACTGACAAATGAGTGGCTGCTGGCTCTCAATCCCAGCTGCCATTGACAGCCTGGGTCAGCCTTGACAATCGGGAACCTTCCACAGTCCTGAGAGACAACACCACCAGCCTGATAACATGACTTTTTAAACTGCAGCCAAGTCACTCAGCTTGGTCACCTTCTCCATCTTCTTTAGCATGGTGTCCTATGCTGAGGGCATGTTAATAGATATTCTCCCCTATGAGAGCTAGCAGCTGACAATTTGCACAACTATGGCTCTCAATCCCGGCTGCAAGTGACAGGTTCCCAATTGTCAGGGTTGACCCAGGCTGTCACTGGCAGCCGGGATTGAGAGCCATAGTTGTGCAAATTGTCAGCTGCTAGCTCTCATAGGGGAGAATATTTATTAACATGCCCTCAGCATAGGACACCATGCTGAAGAAGATGGAGAAGGTGACCAAACTGGCTTAGTTGCAACTGAGAAAAGTCAAGTCACCAGGCTGGTGGTGTTGCCTCTCAGGACTGTGGAAATCTGATAGCCTGGGTCAACCCTGACAATTGGGAACCATTCAGATTTCCACAGTCCTGAGAGGCAACACCACCAGCCTTGTGACTTGACTTTTCTCGGTTGCAACTAAGCCACTCAGTTTGGTCAACTTCACAGTCTGTTTAATGACATTCTCCAGCAGGATGTATTATCCTGGGGAAATGTTAATAATGCCTCATTTACACTAAGTGGTACAGTACGGTTCGGAACGGTACACCTTGCGTTTCCCCCGCCGATAGCACCCTTTCATGATAGGCGTGGTGTAGCTGGAAAGCAGTGATCGCCGATTCTCTGTCAACCAATCAAAGTTCTGCAGAGTGTAGCTCCACCCTGTTGGTACGGTACTAATGTGCTTGGTACCCCTACGAAAAGGTCTCAAAAAAGTGGTACGGTACGGTTCGGAATTAGGGTACCATTCACAATGGAAACTGCAAAAATTGCGTACCGAACCGTACCATACCGCTCAGTAGAAATGAGCCATTAATGTTCTATGAGAGCTGGAAATTGATCATTTGTACGGCTGCTGGCTCTCAATCCCGGCCACCAATGACAGCCTGGGCCAGCATTGACAATGAGAAACCGATCAGAGTGGTTTCCGATCATTAAATCTCTCTGTCAGCTGTGACTTTTGAACCCCTCTCCCCCTGCCTGCGATTGGACTGTGAAGGGGCAGCAACTGACAGGTCTCTCTATCATAGGGCTGTCATCACATGCTTGTGTAGAGGCGTGAGTCTAATTGGCCCCTACCTTCTCCCAGTCTGGGAGCGGCTCTACACAGGATTAATAGGTTGTATCAATTTAAATTCAGGTATTTACACTTGTTGCATATAAGAAGAAAAAAGAAACAAATTATGTTTTTTAATGTTTTCCTAATACACAAATGTATTCACTTAGATTTGCCTGGAGTTCAGCTTTGAATAATACACATGATGGGATATCTGCTTCACTCAAATTTATTTGAAATCTTTGCCAAAAAAAAATAAGACTTGTTGAGGTTTCAATGATAGTTAAAAACATCCCATGATCTTCATGCTGGTCCCAAAGCAAAGAGGACCACCATTATTTGATACCCGTCATCAACATACCAATGAAACTAATGGACCTTTTTTGTCTTTATGAAAGGGGGTCTTCAAGCTATATATTAAAATATTCCAAAAAATGGTTTGTGACATTAAAGGAAAATGTGGCTTTTGATGAAGTCCTTTAAAGTGCCCCCCTTCAGTGTGAGCCACATATATACCTTCAGTCTCGGAGATTGTCACTATGCTGCCTTGCCCGGCACTGCACTGCCTATGCATGAACAAGTCCAGGCTGGGCATTGCACCTACTGTACACACCACAAGCAAAGATTGGCGTCCAAAGAATCTGCATATACTAAAACAGTAAATAAGTAAAGCTCTCCATCACTTTTGGGGGGCTCAAAGCTGCACCCTTCACCAAGCCTTGCTGTATTGGTTGTGGTGTGGAAAACTGACTCTAAACTGTTGGGAGGATGTCAAAGGGATAATTGCTAGAAGGCACTCTTCTCAGCAGCTGGTTGTAGCAATCTTCACATGTGGTGCTCCAATTTTACTGCAAGTTTCCAATGCAAAGTGCCCCCAGGATGGTGCATAAGAGCTGCCCACCCCATGCATTTATCAAGTGAATGCAACTAGACCTTATCCAAGGATCCAGTGCCATCTGCCTATCCTCTTATTCCTAAGGCTGGATTTGTACTCCATTGGAAGGCTTTATATGCTATGAGTGCGGACCTGCTATAGGAACGAATGGTCCAAGAGGTAGTGGTAGGGGGGCACTGGGCATGGATTTTTACAGCTTATCAAATTCTAAGTCATTGCTTGAGCCCAACTGGCCTGTATTCGATAGCTCACCACAAAGACGGGGACCCACCCAGGAGAAGACATTCATCTGAGTTGAGAAATCCAATTTTAATAGGTCAAAGAATGCTGTTGTTGGCTGTCAATCCCAGCTGCCATTGACAGCCTGAGTCAACACTGACAATCAGGAACCTATCAGATTTGATAGGTCTTGGGAGACAAAATCAACAGCCTGGTGACCTGACTTTTTTCAGCTGGAGCTAAGCCACACAGCTTGGTCACCTTCAGTCTGTTTAATGTCTTGTTCAACGGGTTACAACCAGCAGGACAAAAGACATCCAAAGTGTTTCAGGGGCCAAACAATGAAACAATGTCAGGATGGTAAATGGACTCAAAGTACTCCCAAGCACACTGATTTGTAGGCTGAGGAGCTGATAAACAACTGCCACTTCTACTGTGGGCACCAGCACTGACTAAGACTTGACTAGAAACTCGTTGACTGAAACTCATGGGATGTCTTTTGCACTGCTTGTTGTAACCAGTTGAAATATAAAGAATATGGACTCCCAAGAATTTTTCATTTGGCCTATTTATAGGAATAAATGGGACAAGCATTACACATGCACAGTAGGCATAGGACCCATCGGGGCATGAAAAAGCTACATAGCCCCAGGCAGGGCCACACAGTGAAGATCTGCAAGTTACACTGAAGGGGGTGGGTTACACTGAAGGGGGAGGGGAGAAGCTTTAATAATTATATTTTACTTGATATAAAAGGTAATTCCGTCAAAACAGGGTCTGTATTTAAACATATTTGATAAAATACAGTTCTAGCTATTTAAGGGTTGGGCATTCTGCTACAATAAGATCTGTTTGGGGGTTAAATATAACTAATAAGATAAAACATATTTGATTTTAAAAAGAACATGGACCTAAAATGAGAAGGTTTCAAATATATATCTTCTGTCATATAAGTGCTGGGTTTTTTTTTTTTTTTTTTGGCATAATAGTATAGCAAAATGTCTTGCTGTAGCTCAGAGGGCAAATTTGCTTTGACAAGAAAAGAAGAAATGCGTTTTAACAGTATACCTGAGCCCTGACTTTTTAGACATGTTTAACAAGCCTGAAAATGGGCTTTAAAATAAGTTATCCCTGATCTCTGTAACTGCTTGTACGTTGATGTGCTCCATTCTCAAAGATCCAAACAAAGACTTGCTTTAAAATAAGCTTCCCCTGACCTCTGAGAATGAATTACTTCACAGTACACACAACTACAAAGATCCAAACAAAGACTTGCTTTACAATAAGCTGTCTCTCACCTTTGTAGCTGCTTGTACTGTGAAAAAAATCATTTTCAAAGATCCAAACAAAGACTCGCTTTACAATAAGCTGTCTCTCACCTTTGAAAATGAATTATTACATAGTACAAGCAGCTACAAAGATCCAAACAAAGACACACTTTAAAATAAGCTCTCTCTGACCTCCTGTAGCTGCTTGTACTGTGAAGAAATTCATTTGCAACAATCCAAACAAAGACTTAAAAAATAAGCTCCACTGGACCTCTGTAGCTACTTGTACTGTGAAATAATTCATTCTCAAGGATCCAAACAAAGACTCACTTTAAAATAAGCTCTCCCTAACCTCGGTAGCTACTAGTACTGTGAAGTAATTCTCAAAAAGCCAAACAAAGACTCGGTTTAAAAAAAAAGCTCTTCCTGACCTCTGTAGCTAATTGTACTGTGGAGTAATTCCACTTCAAACAGCCAAAGACTTGCTTTAAAAATAAAAAAGCTCTCCCTGACCTCTGTAGCGAAGAAGTAATTCTCAAAGTTCCAAACAAAGACTAACTTTAAGCTTTAAAAATAACTAACTAACTTTAAAATAAGCGCTCATTGACCTCTATAGCTGCTTGTACTATGAAGTAATTAATTCTCAAAGTTCCAAAGACTTGCTTTAAAACAATCTCTCTCTGACCTCCTGAAGCTGCTTGTACTGTGAAGTAATTCATTCTCAAAGATCCAAACAAGGACTCTAATGCAACAGGGGGCTCAAACTTTTGCAGCAATTTTGAAGCAAGGACTCTTGGCTGCAGTGTGTGTGCAGCCTTGAGTGGCTGCATGTCTCTGTTTAAATTGGCGGTCAGAGGGCAGTAGAACAGTGGCTCAACCACCTGTTTCTACAGCTCTCCAACTGCCCCCTAAACAAGGACTTTTTCTTGCATCCATGCCAAATAAATAAGACCCCATGTTGCATTCGGAGGGCAGTACACCCTCCAAATGCAACCAATTCAAGTTGATGGAGCTGCGGCACGACCACCTAGGAATCCGTTCCATGCACATGGTTGTGGTGAGGTGGATCATCCTTTTAAGGGTTAAAACCGGTGATGAGGCGGAAACCTATTGGCTCCCAGCCACGCGTCCACGAGGATCACTTTTCGGAGAGGCGGCAGGGGTTGCCGCACATTTGGGCAACGTAACAGCTTAGACTTAACTTGTTGTGTGCTTTACATTATATGGTAGGCAGTTGGCCAAGGTCCTGGTGTAATAGAAGGTAATAGAAATAGAGCTATTGATCTCCTCCTCCTGTTTTTTAAGCTCTTGAGCTATTGGGCTCTTCAAACCACTTTTGTTGTGAACCTTGAAGATGAATTTATCCACAATGCCTATATCTACAGAGGTGAATGAGGGCTTGTTTTAAATTACATACACTACTTATGGCCCATGAAGGACATGAAACATGTCACGAAGATGCAACAAATTGCTTGGGATAATGGGGCCATGTGTTACCAAGAAAGTGATGTGCTGACACCAAATCTTGTTATCACTTAGAGTTTTTATTATACGGTGAAAAATCTCTGCATTATTTTGTATCTCACTTCATGTTAAAGTGGACCTTGCAGCAAAAAAAAAAAAAAAAACAAAGTCCACTTACTACATCGGGATCCCCTCACCAGTAATAATTACTTAAAGAAAAGCTTGAGGTCACCATCCAAGTGTGATGTCACCCCCCTTCCAGCGAGATCCCAGGGAATGCTGAGTACCCCAGATTTTCCAAATGATGCTCTAGAGCAGCAGTCTTCCAATCTGCGGCCTGGGGGCCATATGTGGCCCTTTGCATGCTTTTTTTCAGCCCTGTTCTTCCCACTGTCAGAAGAAGAAGAGCAGAAACTGACCATGGACATTTGTCGAAGGGGGTATAAAGATGGAAAGTATAAGTTGATCATAGTACTGGATGGAGGGAAGAAGGGAAAGAACAGTTGGTCATGGGATATTGAAAGGAAATGCAGGGACTTGTTTAGAAAAAAGTGAGGGGGATAAAACATGAATCTACCGACGGCCACCAATGGAGCACCATTCCCCCTACTGACACCATCAATGGGACACTATTCTTCTCATTGATCTCACCAATGGGGCACTATTCTTCTCATTGATATCACCAATGGGGCACTGTTCGTCTCATTGAGATCACCAATGGGGCATTGTTCTTCTCATTGAGATCACCAATGGGGCACTATTCTTCTCATTGATATCACCAATGGGGCACTGTTCGTCTCATTGAGATCACCAATGGGGCACTATTCTTCTCATTGATATCACCAATGGGGCACTGTTCTTCTCATTGAGATCACCAATGGGGCACTATTCTTCTCATTGATATCACCAATGGGCACTGTTCTTCTCATTGATATCACCAATGGGGCACTGTTCTTCTCATTGAGATCATCAATGGGGCACTGTTCTTCTCATTGATCTCACCAATGGAGCACTATTCTTCTCATTGAGATCCCCAATGGGGCACTATTCTTCTCATTGATATCACCAATCAATGGGGCACTATTCTTCTCATTGAGATCACCAATGGGGCACTATTCTTCCCATTGAAACCAATGATGTCAGGGAATTTTCTACTCAAACTGGCCAAGTCCAGCCCCCTAAATCCTGAAGGACAGTACACTGACCCTTTGCTTAGAAAGTCTGGAGACCCCAGCTCCAGAGCATCTTCATGCTAGCATGTCCTGGGATCTCAATGGAAGGATTGGGACATGACTCTCTCCAAGGAGTTGTAAAGAGAAGTTAAATAGATTTACTTTTTACCTTTTTCTATGGTAATTTATTATGGAGTGTTCCTGCTGTATTAAGAGGACCTTGATTTTTAATACTAGAATTGGAGGAGAGGACATGTTGCCAGAAAGTGCATCTAGGAATGCCTTAATATAAATATGTACTAATATATAAAGTGCAAATTCTATGGACAGTACATGTTGTAAGTATGTATTTTCTTGAGACAAATGCTGTCTGTGTGGAAGCAGCGGCCTCTCTGCAGTAGTCAGGCACACCCCCTGGGAGTCAGAGCTAGAAATCTCCAATCCGCCTCCAATCAGCAGGGGGCAAATATTTTTCTGAGTGAAGAGCTCACTCACAGGTGGTGGAGGCTGCCAGGGCTGCTGGGACAGTGACCAATGCTGTCTCTATGTGGAGGCAGCGGCCTCTCTGCAGTAGTCAAGCACCCCCCTGTGAGTTACAGCTAGAAATCTCCAATCAGCCTCCAGTCAGCAGGGGGCATACCTTTTTCTGAGTGGAGAGATCAAGCTCTGACTCACAGGGGTGGAGGCTGCCAGGGCCTACCGGACAGGGTCCACCCACCCGAAAGTGACTGAGGACATAGATTTGTCAGTCCCCTTTCTTTACAGCCTCAGCTGCACAGATAAATGAATAGGAAGCACTCTGCGGCTTTCTACTCATTCACAAACTGAAGCATAGTAGGCACAGTTTACTATGCTTTAGTGATGAATTGACACAGGAGTGATTTGTACTGATCACTCTCTGTGTTTTAGGAAAGGAAGGGGCCAGTAAATGACATCCCCCTTTGTGCCGGCAGGAGAGGAGGAAGCAGCGGCCTCTCTGCAGTAGTCAGGCACACCCCTTGTGAGACAAAGCTAAAAATCTCCAATCAGCAGGGGGCATACATTTTTTATGAGTGAAGAGCTCAAGCTCTGACTCATGGGGGTGGAGGCTGCCAGGGCTTCTGGGACAGCCTACCTGACAGGGTCCGCCCACCCGAAAGTGACTGAGGACATAAATTTGTCAGTCCCTTTCTCTACAGCCTCAGCTGCACAGATGAATGAATAGGAAACGCTCTGAGGCCTCCTGCTCATTCACAAACTTAAGCATCCTAAACACAGTTTACTACGCTTCAGTGATGAATAGACACAGGAGTGATTGATACCGATCACTCACTGTGTTTATTAAGGAAAGGAAGGGGCCTGTAGATGACATCCCCCTGTGTGCTGGTGGGAGAGGAGGGAAGTAGGCAGCACTGCGGGAGGGAGGGGCACATGGGGGGCCCGGACGGTAGATAGAAGGGGCGCATGTGCTAGAACCAATCCCCCTGCAGTGCAGCCCGAGGGAGGGAGAGGAGGAGAAGCTGGCAATGCTGCAGTGGGAGACAGAAGAGGATCGGTCAGGGGCAGACTGGCAACTTTTGGCCCAGGGGGCAAGTACAAACCAGAGGCCCATGTTGCAGCGACTCGGCATCCTTCCCATTCTCCCTCTAACCACCGTCCTCCTGACCCCCCATTTCAAGCTAAAGCCCTGCTCCAGATACTCTCTACTTACTGGCTGAATCCGGGTTCCCGACCTGGCCAGTAGGGGGTGGTTGGGGGGAGCTGGAACAGCTTTGTCGGGGTTAGCCGGGGAAGAAGGGTCTCCAGTGGGTCATGGTACTGGCCTCTGCTCAGACACAGTTTACACCATCCATGCTGGGGGGGGGGGGGGGCTGAACTCAGTCTCTGCCACCAACCTACTGAGTGCGGGATGAAGACAAGGACAAAGGCAGAGGAATCCTTTAGGCATGTCTGTGGCAGAAGCAGTGCAGCCTTTTTACGGGGCATCAGAGCGGCCCAGGGGGGCAATTGCCCCCCTGCCCCCTGGCCCAGTCCTCCCCTGGAATCGGTGTACGCAATAAGACAGTACGCCGGCCCTCCTGGTCAGCAGGTGCCTGGGCCCCCCTTTTGAACTGATAGGGCCCAGGCCCAGTACAGGAGGGTCGGCTGTACTGCCTTTATCAGTGTGCTTCCACACAATTAAACTGTAAAAGACTGTGATCAGAGATCAGTTGGGCTTCAAATATTCCCAGCCGGGGGGAAAGAAAAATCCTAATAAAATAAATAAAGAGAGAAGCAGCAGTTTAGGCTATTATTTGACGATGAATATTGTATGTGTAATGTATTTTTTTCTGGCATAGTTCACATTTAACTGTACATATAACACTTAAAACTGTAGACTTTCAGTTAAAAGACCATAACACTCAATTAACAAGGGAGCTGCATATCTTAATGTAAATGAGAAGCAATATAATAGGACTGACCTGTAGGCATTTTTACGAGTGGGGGGGGAGGGGAGGTTAGAAAAACTCAGTAAATTCATTTTAAGGATGTCCTGCTATTTATAACACCTAAAAATGTTATTTTTTTGAAGGGTTTTATATTCCAAATACCCTTACTGGTTATTGTCTATGATTACTGGTCCCCCACCTTCCCCCCCAAAATAATAAAAAAATACATAAAAGGAAGTATGTAAATATACTCCATTTTATACTTTGCAGCATAATCATAATCAGGTCATAAGGTAGATTTCTAAAATAATTATAAGTCCACCTAGATCCCTCAGAGCTCCAAGCTCTGAATTTTTTCCATGATCTTACTCCGAGGAAGGCATAAGTCCATCTAGATCCCTCAAAGCTCCAAGCTCTGAATTTTTTCCATGATCTTACTCCGAGGAAGGCATGGGAAGGTTAACAAAGTTTGACTGTCATGTGATCCGGTTGCTTCAGTATCTCAGTATTGTACAAGTCTAGGGCATGGTTGACTCGTATGATTTCGCTATTGGTCAACTTCAATCGGTGCTTCAGCATACAGGAGAAGAGGTCTAGCTGCGGCTTTCCCGGTGCCGTCGGCGGAGCTAGGCGGTTGATGCGCTCCCGGATGTCCAACATAAGCAACATGACGGATGAGGAGGAATAAAACTGACCTACTTGGGAGTAGGACTGGTTGACTTGCTGGACTGCGCTACGTAGGAGATCCGGGTTGAACCGTAAGCTGTACCCGTACAACTGGATCTCCGATATTTTCACGTAGAACTGTCGTTTTGTAGGATCTGACAGGTCAACCGGACCTTGGCCTGTGTCGTTGCGCAGAAGAGTAGGTAGACGCGTACGGCTGCGTAGGTAAATATGTACAGTTTCGAAAAACGTTTTCCAGCGATTGCCTAGCAGGAGAGTCCAGTTATAACACTGGCTGTTTTGAAGCCGTGTCTTCTCCCACCTTGGGTAGCCATGTTCCCCAAACGGCATGCTCCATCCTTCCGAGTGGCTCCCGCTAAAGGGGTTGACATACACAAAGAAGCTGGGATCCAAGGTCGTGTTCCGAGCCTGGCATATACGCATTGACATCCCGATCACCATGTGGATGAATTCAACCCTATTTTTGTTACTTTTGAGGGTGAGCGACATTCTTTTCCTCCAACGCGGATCAAAGTAGGTGTCTAACCGGATTTCGTTGCTAATGAACGTAGTGTGCACATGGAGACGGGAGTCCATTTTTTGCAGGAGATAGCGGAGCTCCTGATCCTGGAAGTCCAACTCGGTCTCCAGGCTCATGAACTGCTCGCTGCGTTCCGAATCCACGTTTTGCGCCTCGCAGCGGCCGCGGTATAATTTGTATCCTTTGTTACAGGAGCCACAGAGCGAGATGTTGGCCATGCTGCACATTGCACAGCTTTGGTTGCCTCCAATTATGCATGGGATTGGTCGTTGACAAAGCATGCTGCCACCGTGGCACACGCAATTCCGTTGGCTCTCCAGGAACGTGCCCCAGAACCCATTCTCGTTGCAGTAAAGAAGTGATTGTACTCGAGCCAGCCATTGTTGAATTGTTCTGAAATGAAAAAATTAAGTGTATATTACTGAACCTCTCGGAATGTTTAAACATAGAATTTCAACAGATTTAACGTGAGTAAATATTATGCTTGAATGCGTCAGAATCCTCAGAATAAAATGGTGAGCCTAAATAACCTTTTCAACAAACATACCGGTATGAAGTTTAGAACAAGCAATAAGAAATTATTCTTTAAATTATGTGAAGTGGATGAACAGAAATATTAGGGCTTGGCTTTGTGGACCACATTAATGTGACCAAAAGTTCACAATCAAATGATGGCAAGAAACTGTATAGCAGTGGTCCCTAAACTGAGGCCCACTGGCCAGATGTGGCTCTTTTCTTGCCTTTATCCGGCCCTTAGGGCACTATTCCTTCCACTGACATCATAGATGGGGCACTATTCCTCCCACTGATAGTGGAAGGAATAGTGCCCCATCATTGGTATCAGTGGGAGGAATAGTGCCCCATCTATGATGTCAGTGGAAGAAATGGTGCCCCATCATTGGTATTAGTGGAAGGAATTGTGCCCCATCATTGGTAATGCCAATAATGGGGCACTATTCCTTCCACTGACACCAATAATGGGGATTATTCTCTCCACTAATACCAATGATGGGGCACTATTCCTTCCACTGACACCAATGATGGGACACTATTCCTCCCACTGACACCAATGTTGGGGCACTATTCCTCCCACTGATACCAATGATGGAGCACTATTCCTCCCACTGATACTAATGATGGGGCACTATTCCCCCCACTGATACCAATGATGGGACACTATTCCTCCCATTGACACCAATGATGGAGCATTATTCCTCCCATTGACACCAATGATGGAGCATTATTCCTCCCATTGACACCAATGATGGGACACTATTCCTCCCACTGATACCAATGATGGAGCACTATTCCCCCCACTGATACCAATGATGGGACACTATTCCTCCCACTGATACCAATGATGGGGCACTATTCCTCCCACTGATACCAATGATGGAGCACTATTCCTCCCACTGATACTAATGATGGAGCACTATTCCTCCCACTGACACCAATGATGGAGCACTATTCCTCCCACTGATACCAATGATGGGACACTATTCCTCCCACTGATACCAATGGTGGGGCACTATTCCTCCCACTGATACTAATGGTGGGGCACTATTCCTCCCACTGATACCAATGATGGGGCACTATTCCTCCCACTGATACTAATGATAGGGGAACTATTCCTCCCACTGATACCAATTAGGGGGAACTATTCCTCTGACTGACACCAATGATGGGGCACTATTCCTCCCACCGACATCAATGATAGGGCACTAGTACCCCCACTAATACCAATGATGGGTATTATCAATAATGGAGAACTATTTTCCCCACTGACATGAACAATGGAAAATTATTCTTCTTACTAATACCAATGAAGAGGCACTGCTCTTCCTTTTACTGCCCCCAGGCATTATGAAATATTTTTACCCCTGCTGACCAGCAAGTCTGAGGCATTTTCTACTCCCACTGGCCACAATCCAGCCCCTCTAGAGTCAAAGGACAGTAAACTGGCCATTTGCTTAGAAAGTTTGGAGACCCCTACTGTATAGCATTGTGGTGAAGTAAATTCAAACCAAAACATTTTATGGAGCATGGTTGGTCACTTAAAGTGGACCTTCACTTAAAAAAGCACCGCTCATCCCCTTCTTCCATCTCCCCCTATAAAATTTGGTGTGTTTTTTTTTTTTTTTTGGGGTGCTCACAGGCGGCTTTGATTCTTTCTATTCCTTGAGTCTGCCTTTATCTACTCATTTCTCCTCTATAGCAGCTGAATGAAACCTCTCATCCATTCTTCTTCTCCCCTTGGACACCCTAATACCCTGGCCTCAACACACTATAGAGCTTTACTGAAGTGTATACGTTCTTATAATATCAGTCATACCCCACCAATTTCTGACCATTGCCTTGTTTGTTCTCTTTTTTCCTACCACCCCTCCATCTTTTCCTGAATTTTGGAATACCTTTCCCTTTAATATCTTGTTACCATGATGTATTGCCAACTACAACGTTCAACATTGATTCTGTAAATTGCACAAGAGATTGATTGTTTTTCGATATCTCACTCTTTCAGGGGTGATATCAATTCATTCCTTCATGGGACTCCTTTTTTCACAAGAAGGATTACTGTTTGTTGGGACTATTGATTTCATTAGTTATGAACTTTTTTGTTGCATTTTATTATCACTGGATTATCACAACTTGGACCACTCTAGACACCAGTTGGACCACTCTAGGCATTGGTTGGGGTGGTTTACCTTATAACTTTGTGGTATTGGGTAGTGATATTTCTTAGCCAATAGTTAATATTTCATTTTTTCTTTTGTTTCATGCAGGTTTCCATTTTTAGCGTTGCACTATTGTAAATTTATGGGCTTATGTTGATGGCATTGTGGCGGCCACCCAGGTAGGAACACGGGTCTTGCCGCCAGAGATGTCCGTTTCCCCCTAGTAGCGAGTTATGCTGTAGTAACTCTGATCTCTGTAGCAAAAACAAGTAGACTTTCCAAATAGCGATAATCCAAAGCAGGTATAGTAGTAATATAGCAGGCATAGTAGTAATATAGCAGGCATAGTAGTAATATAGCAGGCATAGTAGTAATATAGCAGGTATAGCTTCCCTCACAGACATTAGTCGAGACTGAATGCTGGGGGTCAACTCGTTTATTGGAGGCCACAATTGGCCTTTTATGCAACAGCCCCTGCAAGAGGTTTTCGACTCAAAATTATGGGGTTATCCCCCCCCCCCCCCATGTTTCTCTCTGTACCTGAGAGAGGACTATTTGAAAGTTAAACATCTAAATTCAATTATCTCTCAGGTACAGAACATGTACAATTGTTATACACCCAAAAATACACACAACATAATCAGGTACCTCGTCAAGTCCTATATCCTCAGCCTGGATCTGAGCGCCCAATATATCCAAAAAGCGCTCAGATCCCACGAACGCAGCCGAAACGCCACCGGGGTAAACTTCTGACCGACCGCACACGAGGCTCCTGCCCAGAATAGTTCCATGAAATCGAGATGATCGGTCGGTCTTTTCGGGGGTAGAAAACCACACACAATACCAAACGTGGATATTAGCCCATATGCTGAGTATGTGCCCCTCATTCGGGAGTAAGCTCCCACCGACCAGTGTCCCTTTCAGATGAATATACCCGAACGCAGGCGGAGATGGAGGTTCAGTGGTGTTCGGGAGGTCGAGTGTCCGTTTTTTAGTTCCATACACTCAACGACCAAACACCGCTGCCTGCGTCCGCGGCTCGAGATGGCCACCACCACACGTTCGTACATACGAATGGTGACCACCCAGCTGACCACTCAAAATGCTGCTGTCACAAGTGTTAATGAGGTGTAGATAGGGGTGATGGAGGATAACAAGCAGCATACAGGTGGTCTGGTAGTTTGTGGTTTTGTTCGGTGTTTGAGCAAAACAAGAAGAAAATTTTAGGCGAACACGGTATACCGAACGAACCGGAAGAATGGAAAAGAGTTTAATATTCCAGGGACAGGGTGTTCTGTCACAGGCATCATTTTGAGATGTTTCTGAGATCCTTCAGAATTCATTGACGTGTGTGTTTGACCTGTAGTTGGCCCTAATCAAGCGGGGGTTTTACCAGTTGACACCGGCTCTTAGTCGTAGGTTGGGTGCAGTATATACGGTCAGCAGGGTAACATTAGTTTTAGTAATGTGCTTCTTATGCATGCTGCCCTAGGGAACCAACCATCAACATTTAGATTCTGAATGATGGTAATGTGGTCACACTGTTTCTGATAATGACGATGTTGATTGCAGTGGTCAGAAGTTGCTAATGGAAGGGTTCAGGCTGGCTGAGTGACAGAAGGTGACTTTAAAAATGTCACGGAGAAGACTGGCATAGGTGACAATGAGAACCATAATAATTGCACGCACTGAAATCTGTCCCCGGTTATTATTTTAAGACTAGATTTAATAAGATACAAAATATTCTGCTATACAGCTCTGGTATATATATATATATATATATATATATATATATATATATATATATATATATATATATATATATATATATATATATATATATATATATATATATATAATATGTGTGTGTGCGTGTGTGCATCAGTGCCAGGGAGGTTTTTGTTTTGTATTGAAGTATACAGTTCATCATATGCAATTATGTCACATTTTACATTTGCATTTTGTTCTGGCTCAGCACGTCAGAATGTTCATTCCTTTAACCACTTTACCACTAGAGCATTTTGCTGTCTTACGTCTGGGCCACTTTTTGTGATTCGGCGCTGTGCGACTTTAACTGACAATTGCGCGATCGTGCGACACCGTATCCAAACGAAATTTACGTCCTTTTTTTCCCACAAACAGAGCTTTCTTTTGGTGGTATTTGATCACCTGTGCGATTTTTACTTTTTGCGCTATAAACAAAAAAAGAGCGTTTATTTTGAGAAAATAACAATATTTTTCACATTTTTTTATATGAAATTCCCCCCAAAAAAGATGTAAAAACCAATTTTTTTTTACATTTTTGGCCAATTTGTTTTCTGCTACCTATGTTTGGTAAAAAAAATCGCAATAAGCGTATTTTGATTGGTTTGCGCAAAAGTTATTGCGTTTACTAACAAAGGGAAAGATTTTTGTCATTTTTTTTTTTTTAACGCGTAATGGCGGCGATCTGCGATTTTTTTTTTTTGCGGGACTGCGACATTGCGGCGGACAGATCGGACCCTTGACTGACATTTTTGACACTTTTGGGGGTACCAGTGACATTGCTGCAGTAATCAGTGCTATACATATGCACTGTTACTGTAAAAATGACACTGGCAGGGAAGGGGTTAACTTTATTGGAGAGGGAGGGGTTAATGTATGCCTGGTGCTTACTGACGTGTGGGGGGGGAGGTGACTGAGTGAGTCATGGACAGATCGGATGTCCAGCTATGCTGAACAGTCCGATCTGTCACTCCCTGTCACTGAGGAGATCCGCCCGCTTGTGTTTACACAGGCGGGCGGATCTCCACACTAGATCCCCGACGATCGGGGCAGAGCAGCGGCGATCGCCGCTGCTCCTCCCCTGGCCCGACTCCCGCTGTGAATGAAAACAGCGGGAGCGCGCCTCCGGCGGCGCGCGAGCGCCGCCTACAGGGGAGGAGTCTGACGACGTAGGTCTACGTCGTCAGACGGGAACGAGCCACTTTGCCGCAGTACTATTACAGTACTTAGCGGTAAAGTGGTTAAGCTAAATCTCATCATAGGGAATATATATATATATATATATATATATATATATATATATATATATATATATATATATATGTGTGTGTGTGTGTATGTATATATATATATATATATATATATATTGTAAGGGGTTAGCTCGGTAGCGGGTGTGGATGACCCCTTGGGTGGGTTCGCTACACAGAGAGACAGCCGAGGAGTGGTTGAAAACAACGGTCTATGGTTTATCCTTCCAATTTGCTGGAAACAAGTGCAAGCATCCAAACAGCATAAATCAAATAAACCTAAAATAAACCCTGGCCCCTTGGGGCGTCTACCTTCACAACACAGGAACCTACCTATGGAGTCTGTCCCAACCTACTGCTGGGCAGACACTGCTGGTCATACAGCAGAAAACCAATAGTCTATTTGTTTTCTTTTCACACAGAAAAAGTCAACA
>NC_138774.1:291068270-291088270 GCF_965119305.1 Pelophylax lessonae
GAGGAGAGGGGGCGGTCACTGCGAGATGACAGGGCCCACAACCAGCAGCATTGATGAGCACTGATGGGCAGCATTGATGGGCACTGATAGGCAGCATTAATGAGCACTGATAGGTGGCATTGATGAGCACTAACAGGTGGCACTGATAGGCGGCATTGATGAGCACTGATAGGCGGCATTGATGGGCATTGATGAGCACTGATAGGTGGCATTGATGAGCACTAACAGGTGGCACTGATAGGCATTATTGATGAGCACTGATAGGCATTATTGATGAGCACTGATAGGCATTATTGATGAGCACTGATAGGCATTATTGATGAGCACTGATAGGCGGCACTGATGAGCACTGATGAGCACTGACAGGCGGCACTGATGAGCACTGACAGGCGGCATTGATGAGCACTTATAGGTGGCATTGATGAGCACTTATAGGTGGCATTGATGAGCACTGATAGGTGGCATTGATGAGCACTGATAGGTGGCATTGATGAGCACTAACAGGTGGCACTGATAGGCAGCATTGATGAGCACTGATAGGTGGCATTGAGCACTGACAGGTGGCACTGATGGGCAGCATTGATGAGCACTGATGGGTGGCATTGATGAGCACTGATGGGTGGCATTGATGAGCACTAACAGGTGGCATTGATAGGCAGCATTGATGAGCACTGATAAGTGGCATTGATGAGCACTGACAGGTGGCACTGATGGGCGGCATTGATGAGCACTGATGGGCGGCATTGATGAGCACTGATGGGCGGCATTGATGAGCACTAACAGATGGCACTGATAGGTGGCATTGATGAGCTCTGATAGGCAGCAATGATGGGCACTGATAGGCAGCACTGATGGGCATTGATGAGCATGATAAGCACTGATAGGTGGTATTGATGAGCACTGATTGGTGGCAGATGAAAAAAAGCAAATCTCACCATTTTATTCCCTAGGGCTATTGGCATCCCATGATGCTCCACTAGACTGCCGAGTGCATGAGCATCATGGGAAATGTAGTTCCAAAACATCTGGGGTGCCAAGGTTCCCCATCACTGCTATAGGGCCTCTGCTTAAAAAAATCTATAATGGTGGGGGGGTTCTGAGCTGTTTTTTACATGTAGTAGAGGAATGTCAGAATTGGCCTGGACTGAAAGTAGTTAAAAAATATATATTTTTATTTTTTGTTCTATTTTTTATTTTTTTTTTGATGGGTTTTATTTAGAATAATTTTTTCTCTATCGCTCATTGACAGACGTAGTCTTCTTGATTCTCAAGAGCTGGGTTATGTTGTCTCCGCAGGAGTAGGACTAGGCAGAAAGACAAAACGTTCTGGCTCCACCTTAGGGGCAGTCCCTGAGGGTATATCCTCCCTCTCTCTGCTACAGGGAATCAGTTTTTTTCTGTCTAGTCAGGAGTAAGGACCTAAGTTCCTTGCTGGGATCTTTTTGGTCCTGGCAAGATTTTTTCTTTAGAAAAAATATTTTTTAGGTAGTTTTCTCCAGTGTTTTTTTCCTGTGAGATCTTCAAGCAAAAACGCCGGACTGGGCGACACGAGTGGTCACCCCAGCCGGCCTACGAGCGCGCGCAGACCATTGCATTGCGCTTGGTCGGCCGCGACACATTCAAGTAAGTATGCGGGGCCGGGCAACGGGCTGGATGTTGAGATCCAGTGGTCACCCCGGTTTCTGCCTACGAGCGCGTGCAGACCAGAGCTCCGCGCTGGGTCGGCCGCGACGGAGTCCCAGTGGAGGGACTGACCTTGCGAGTTAAAAGTCTCGCTTGGACGCCAGGTACCAGAGAGTCGAGGCGTCCGGAGTGGTCCACAACCCCCACCCCGGTGGAGAGGGTATTGTGAAGAGAGGGTGCCTGTCGGTTCGGTATGGTGAGTAAACGTTCCCTTTTTTTCTTTCCTCGTTATGAGGCAGTATGAATTATGGGCCCCTCCATACATGGTCAGTATATATCTGACACTAAAAGTCCCCCTTGTAAATACAGTATGTGTTTGGTGGGAAGTGGACTTGGTTTGAGAGCTAACACTCTACCCAGCAGACTGTAGCATTACAGCAGGCATAGGAGGTATAATCCTACCTTATTTGTAGTGTATCTCCTGTAGATCAATAAATCGCCACTTAGCAGAGATGCAGGTGGATGTGCTGGGAAAAACGATTTCGGCGGTCCGCCGCCATTTTGCCGTAGACCAGGTGCATGTATGTCCTCAGGTCACGCCGGCCGCCATGTTTTTGGAGTCTAATGTCTCTTGTATGGGGGCGGCCATGTTTCATGAGCCCAGCTACCTCGTGGAGAGCTGGGAACGCCGGAAGGCGTAAACAGGGGGCGGAGCCACGTCCTTCTACCCGGGAAAAAGCAACAGCTCCTTCCAGTCTGTAAAAGACAGACGCTGACTGCAGTTGGTTGGAAACTTCACTGCATCGGTTGGTGAGCGTTGGGGGTCCCTCTCTCTCTCTGTGGGGATCGAGAAGCAGGTACTCTGAGGGGCGCTATTGCGCTAGGGGGAGACACATAAAAAAAAAAAAAAAAAAAAAGTTTTTTTGTTTTTTCTGGCAAAGGTGTCCTGAATTAACATGGACCCTGCCACTCATGTATCTCCTCCGGATCCCCTCGAGGGGTCTGCAGGATCCTCCAGCACCCCACTGACGATTGAATCATTGTCAGCTATTATGGAAACTTTTGTGTCCCGGGTGGAAGTGGCTTGTCAGGGACAGGGCGCAAGAAAGCGACCCCCGCCTAACCCCTTATTATCTGAAACCTCGGATTCAGACTCTGAGCCCATTTCTGCAGTTGCAGGTACTTCATCTGGGATTGGTGTCTCGTGTACTGTCTCTTCAGACAGTGAGGAGGATGTTTCGGCTTCCGCCATAGCCAAAGAGGAAGCGTTGGTAAACGCACTCATTGTATCTGTTCAAGAGACCTTAAGGTTACAGGGTATTCCATCGGAAATACCTGAAACTGAAATCCCTTTTGGGACTAAAAAACGCATCAAAGTGGCGAAGGTTTTTCCATTGCCCAAATGTTTTGGCAATCCAATCAAAGAAGAATGGAGTCTGCCAAAACGCACTTCTACTATTTCTAAACGCATTAACAGGCGTTATCCGTTTGAGGAAACCCTCATTAAGAAATGGACAGAACCACCTGTGGTGGATTCACCAATTGCTAGATTGAATAAAGCCATGGTTATTCCTCTAGAAGACGCTCCGTCTTTTAAAGATCCAGTGGATCGCAAGATAGAAGCTATGTCTCGCACCATGTTTACCTTGATTGGATCAGCTTTCAGACCAATAATTGCTATTGGTCTGGTTTCGCAGGCTGTAACTGAATGGACCAAGTGGTTACGCCGGGACTTAGAAGAGGTTCCTCAGGCGGTATCAGATTTGTTGGAACAAATGATACAGGGGTTACAGTTTGTGTGTGATGCGGCGTTAGACGCCACTCCATTATTGGCGCGAGCATCAGTCTCAGCAGTGGTTCTCAGGCGTACACTGTGGCTAAAAGGTTGGTTAGCCGACCAAGGTTCCAAAAAAGCATTGGCTAATATCCCCTATTTAGGAGAGCGTCTATTTGGAGCCAACTTAGATGAGATCATTAAGGATCTCACGGGTGGAAAGAGCACCTTTTTACCGCAAAATGTTAAAGGTAAAGGAACTCGTCAAAAACGAGGGCCTTCTTTTTCTGCTCACAAGAGGTTTTTTCGTCCCGCGGGTGAAAAAATTAAGTCCTCCAAAGCTCCTTCAGGAGGCTTCAAGGGACGTTGGTCGGGCAAGCAAAAGCCCGCCCCCTCCAGACCTGAAGATAAATCGTCCAAAGCCTGAAGGTGCGCCCCCACCCATAACTGGGGTGGGGGGACGTCTTCGCCGGTTCCCGGATCCATGGCTTTCCAGAATCCCGGACAAGTGGGTTTGCGAAGTCATAAGGTCAGGGTACAAGATCGAGTTTCGATCTCTCCCACCGGCGCGATTCTTCCCTTCCAATATTCGACTATCCCCGGATCGTTTAGAAGATCTGCGGAGAGCAGTCACGGATTTACTACAACAAGGAGTGGTAGTCCACGTTCCTTGGACAGAACGTTTTCAGGGGTTTTATTCAAACCTATTTACAATACCCAGGAAAGAGGGCAAAGTGCGTCCAATTCTGGACTTAAGGGCACTCAATTCTTTTGTCTACATAAGAAGATTCAGAATGGAGTCCATTCGCACAGTAGCAGCCTTCCTGCATCCAGGGGATGTCCTAGCGTCCATAGACATCAAGGACGCATATCTTCACATTCCCATTTTCGCAGGACATCAGCGGTTTCTACGCTTTTCCGTAGAAGAGAACCACTATCAGTTTGTGGCGTTACCTTTCGGTCTCGCCACGGCTCCTCGGGTCTTCACAAAGGTGTTGGCCCCAATGTTGGCACTACTGCGCCAAAGAGGCATATCGATTCTTGGTTACCTAGACGATCTTCTGCTTCATGCAGAGTCTCCTCAGACCTTGCTACAAAACATAGAAATTACTATAATTTCTTTACAGGAATTCGGGTGGCTGGTGAACCAGCAAAAGTCATTTCTGGTTCCCACCCAGAGGCTCGAATATCTGGGTCTAATTCTAGACACAGTCAGGACAAGAGTTTTTCTTCCGGTAGGGAAACTCCGAAAGATTCAATCAGCAGTCCAGTTGTTACTGTCCAACAGCTGGTCTTCTCTTCGAACTTGCATGAGGGTTCTGGGGTTGATGGTGGCTTCCTTCGAAGCAGTCCCATTTGCCTAGTCCCATACCCGAATTCTTCAGCAAGAGATTCTTCTCAGATGGAATCGGAATCCGGAATCCCTGGACAATCAGATCCGATTGAGCAAACAGACCAGAGAGTCTCTGGTCTGGTGGCTTCGGTCTCCGATGCTCAGCCAGGGAAAGTCATTTCTGCCAATATATTGGACAATAGTGACCACGGATGCCAGTCTATCCGGATGGGGAGGAATTCTCGGTCAGTTATCTGTCCAGGGACTTTGGTCCCTGGAAGAATCCAGGTGGCCGATAAATGTATTGGAACTGAGAGCGATCAGACTTTGTCTGATTCACTGGACCGAGCAGCTCCAGGGCCGCCCGGTTCGGATCCAGTCGGACAATGCCACGGCCGTGGCTTATGTCAATCACCAGGGGGGCACCAAGAGTGTCCGAGCGGCCAAAGAAGTGGCTTGCATTCTTCGCTGGGCGGAACGATTTGTTCCAGCTATCTCTGCGGTGTTCATTCCGGGGGTGGAGAATTGGCAGGCAGATTATCTCAGCCGTCAGACTCTGGATCAGGGGGAATGGTCCCTCCATCCAGAAGTTTTCCACCAGTTGTGCCTACGGTGGGGCACCCCGGATGTGGATCTGTTGGCATCACGATTCAACAGGAAAGTACAGAGATTCGTGGCTCGCTCCCGCGATCCTCTAGCAGAGACCGCAGACGCACTGATCGCCCCGTGGGGGCAATACCAGCTAATGTATGCCTTCCCTCCTCTCGGGTTACTGCCAAGACTTCTTCGCAGGATAGAGGAGGAAGGAATTCCAGTAATTCTGGTAGCTCCGGACTGGCCTCGTCGAGCTTGGTACGCCGATGTGGTCAGACTGGTGGCGGACGTCCCGTGGAGACTTCCTCTCAGGGAGGACCTACTGTCTCAGGGACCGATCTTCCATCCTGCTTTACGATCGCTGGCTTTAACGGCCTGGCTATTGAGACCCAGGTGCTGAAGGACAAAGGTTTGTCAGCTTCAGTTATTCCTACTCTAGTTGAAGCAAGGAAAGCGACTTCCAGAAAGATTTATCATCGCACATGGAAGTCCTACATTGCATGGTGTGAACCTCTGGGGTTCCGTCCACGGTCTTATTCGGTTAGTCGAATATTAGCTTTTCTGCAACAAGGGGTTGAGCAGAAACTGGCCTTGAGTACTATCAAGGGTCAGATCTCAGCATTAGCTATCTTCTTTCAGAAACCTTTGGCTACTCATTCCTTGGTGCGGAATTTCATCCAGGGGGTGCGACATCTGGCTCCGCCAGTGCGCGCGCCGTTACCACCCTGGGATCTTAATTTAGTATTGTCGGTTCTTCAGAAACCTCCCTTTGAAGATATTAGGGAGATTCCTCTACCTACATTGTCCCAGAAGGTGGCCTTCTTGGTGGCTATTACTTCTGCACGCAGGGTGTCAGAACTGGCCGCTTTATCTTGTCGTTCCCCATATCTGGTGGTTCATAGAGATAAGGTGGTTCTTCGTCCGAATCCATCCTTCCTACCAAAAGTGGTTTCAGAATTTCATCTGAATGAAGAAATTGTGTTACCTTCCCTGTGTCCTAAGCCCAGTCATCCTCGGGAGTTTGCTTTACACTCCTTGGATGTGGTCCGGGCGATCAGGGTATACTTGAAAACGACAGACTCGTTTCGCAAGACGGATTCACTTTTTGTGATCCCAGATGGACCCAAAAAGGGGTTGCCTGCATCTGCCGCGACCATTTCCAGATGGATCAGACAGACGGTAGTACAGGCTTATTCTATTAAGGGTCGGGAGCCCCCGTTCCCTGTTAAGGCGCACTCCACTCGGGCGCTTAGTGCGTCATGGGCCTTTCGCCATCAGGCGTCAGTGGTCCAGGTGTGCAAGGCGGCTACCTGGTCGTCGGTGCATACCTTTACAAAACATTATAAAGTTGATGTAATGGCATCATCTGATGCCGTGTTTGGCCGCAAGGTTTTGCAGGCCGCCATTTGAGGAGACCAGTGGTCTGCCTCGAGGGTTTTTTTCCGTTGGAAATTTTTCTTTTGAGTCTCATTCTTTGCTTATAATGAGCCTTTAAAACTTCTAGTTTGGCACCGGTTGGGCCTTCTAGATTGGATTTTGATTTTTGTCAATCCCACCCCTCATTTGTGGCACTGCTTCTGGATGTCCCAGCTCTTGAGAATCAAAGAGGACTACGTCTGTCAATGAGCGACAGCGAAAATCGGATTTTTGTAAGATCTTACCGTAAAATCCTTTTCTCTTAAGCTCATTGACAGACGTAGTACCCGCCCCTCTATCATTGAGTTGGGTTGGGTTAAATTCTCTGTTACTGCTTTAGAACAGAACTGATTCCCTGTAGCAGAGAGAGGGAGGATATACCCTCAGGGACTGCCCCTAGGGTGGAGCCAGAACGTTTTGTCTTTCTGCCTAGTCCTACTCCTGCGGAGACAACATAACCCAGCTCTTGAGAATCAAGAAGACTACGTCTGTCAATGAGCTTAAGAGAAAAGGATTTTACGGTAAGATCTTACAAAAATCCATTTTTTTTTTTAAGGTTTTATTTGTTTAAAAGTAAAACAAATAAGAAAAAAAACTGAAAGGATAGTGTAAAAATAAAGTAAAATAGGAAAAAAAAACTAAAAGGATAGCGTAAAAATAAAAAGTAAATTAGGAAAAAAAAAACTAAAAGGATAGTGTATAAATTAAAAGTAAAATAAATATGAAAACAAATTAAAATGACAGTAAAAAAATATAAAATAGTAAAAGAAAAAATGTTAAAAGGATAGTTTAAAAATAAAAAATAAAAAGTAAAATAAATAAGAAAAAAGAAAAAATAAAATAAAAAAGTAAAATAAATAAGAAAAAAAAAATTAAAGCGCCCCCATGCCTCTGTGCTCGCGTGCAGAAGCGAATGCATATGTGAATGGTATTTGCACCACACTTGTGCAGAATCGCCGCGATCATTAGAGCGAGAGCAATAATTCTAGAGCTAGACCTCCTCTGTAACTCTAAACTGGTAACCAGTAAAGGTGTTTAAAGCGTTGCCTATGGAGATTTTTAGGTACCGACGTTTGGCGCCGTTCCAAAGACAATTTTAAAGTGTGACATGTTAGGTACCTGTTTATTCAGTGTAGCATCATCTTTTATATTTTACCAAAAAATGCGGTATTATATTGTGTTTTTTGCGCGCTAAAGTTCATTAAAGTGTATTTTTTCCACATAAAATTTGTGTTTTAAAAAAAAATTGCTGTGCAAATACCATGTGACATAAAAAAAACTGCAAAACCAACCAGTTTATAGAGAAGCACAGAGACCCAGTGATGACATCATTGGGTCGGCACACCCATCAAAGCATCTTGATATTTGCATAACTCCTCCCAACAGCCAACCCACTCTGTGCATCAGGGCTGAGGGTTCTTGAGAGGAGTACTGAGGCAAATATTAAATTGCTTTGATGGGTGAAGTGGGTGCCCTAGGTACTGCCCACAGGTGATGTCATCACTGGGTCTCTGTGCTTTTCAATGCAGACTGATCATGGCTGGTGGGAGGCTGTGATGTTCTCAGGAAGCTATGTAGTGCCCCCTGCTGGCCCCTCCCACCAGCCATGATCTGCCTGCATTGCATAGAGAAGCACAGAGACCCAGTGATGAAGTCTCAGGATCTAAAATAAAAGGTATGATATGAAAGGATTTCATTAGCAGGTTGAGGAGGGGGGAGGGGGAAGGGGGGGGGGGGCAACCTGACCTGGGAAAGGAAAAAACATTTTTTTTTTCTTTGACTAAATAAAGAGGAAGGCGGCTCACCTCTCTCGGGGTAACTGGTGGTTGGGATTGTGTTTGCAGCGCAGACTCAGGCTGAACAGCTTCCGCGCCGTGTGCTGCATCTTTTGGCGTTGGACGTCTAGAGAATTCTGTAGCAGTTTATAGCGACTTTGCAGTTCCCAATCATTCCCCCAGTGCTGGTGAATGGCTCCGATGCTCAGGAAGTGGCTGCTGGGTAGGCGCCTCATGAAAGATTTAAATTCATCTGCAGAGGGATATAAAAAAATGAAATCGGTATTGATAACACAATTAAAAATAGATTCAAGCAGAACTCTACCTTTACTGTCACAAATAACATTTTAAAGCCAAAAGCAAACATTTATTACATTGCAGCTCACCAAATCTTAGATGAGACGGCTGCATTCCTTTTCTATTTTAGGCTTTCTCCTTCCCTTCCCTCTTTTCCCTCCCTCTCCATTCTATTCCTCTCCCTTTCCACCCTTTCTCTTCCATTCCTCTCTCTTCCCATCCTCCCCCTTCCCTTCCTCTCCCTTGTTTTCCCTTCCAATTCTTTCCCTTCCTTTCATTTCCTCTCCATTTCTTTCCTCTCACTTCCAGTCCTTTGCCTTTTCCACCCTCTCTATTTCATTCCCTTCCCTTCCAATTATCTCCCTTCCCTTCCCATCCCTTCCCTTCCCATCCTCTCCCTTCCCATCCTCTCCCTTCCATTCCTCTCCCTTCCCTTCCTCTCCCTTCCCTTCCCTTCCAATTCTTCCCTTCCTTTCATTTCTTCTCCATTCCTTTCCTCTCACTTCCAGTCATTTGCCTTTTCCACCCTCTGTATTCCATTCCCTCCCCATCCTCTCTCTTCCCTTCCCATCCTCTCCCTTTCCATCCTCTCCCTTCCCTTCCCATCCCATCCTCTCCCTTCCCTTCCCATCCTCTCCCTTCCCATCCTCTCCCTTCCCTTCCCATCCTCTCTCTTCCCGTGCTCTCCCTCCCCCATCCTCCCCCTTTCCTTCCTCTTCCATCCCAACCCCTCCCCCCTTTTCCCATCCTCTCCCTTCCCCCTTTTCCCATCCTCTCCCTTCCCATCCTCTCCTTTTCCTTCCCCAGCCTTCCCATCCTCTCTTTTTCCTTCCCCAGCCTTCCCATCCTCTCCTTTTCCTTCCCCAGCCTTCCCATCCTCACCTTTTCCTTCCCCAGTATTCCCATCCTCTCCTTTTCCTTCCCCAGCCTTCCCATCCTCTCCTTTCCCTTCCCCAGCCTTCCCATCCTCTCCTTTCCCTTCCCCAGCCTTCCCATCCTCTCCTTTCCCTTACTCTCTCTTCTTTTCCCTTCCAATTCTCTCCCTTCCTTTCCTCTTCATTCCCATCTTCTTCTTTCCTTTATGCTCCCTTCCCTTCTATTTCCTTCCTCTCTCTTCCCTTCCCATCCTCTCTTCCCTTCCCATCCTCTCTTCCCTTCCTTTGCTCTCCATTAATTTCCTCCCCCTTCCCTTCCTCTTTCCTTCCTCTCCTTTCCAATCCTCTCTTTTCCCTTCCAATGCTTTCCCTTCCTTTCCTCTCCCTTCCCTTCCTCTCTCTTTTCCCTTCAAATGCTTTCCATTCCTTTCCTCTTCATTCCTTTCCTCTCCCTTCCCATCTTCTCCCTCCTTTTTTCTCCCTTCCCTTCCTCTCTCTTCCCTTCCCCACCCTTTCCATCCTCCCTTCTGCACCCTTCCCATTCTCTACCTTCTCTTCCTCTCTCTCTTCTTTTCCCTTCATTTCCTCTCCCTTCCTCTCCTTTCCCTTCCTCTCTCTTTCCTTCCTCTCTCTTCCCCACCCTTCCCATCCTCTACCTTCTCTTCCTCTCTTATTTCCCCTTCCAATTCTCTCCCTTCATCTCCATTCTTTTCCTCTCCCTTGCCATATTCTCCCTCCCCTTCCTCTCCCTTTCCTTCCCTTTTTCTTTCTTCCCTTCCTCTCCCTTCCCTTCCTCTCCCTTCCCTTCCTCTTTCTTCCCTTTCCCTTCCTCTATTTTCATCTGGATCCAGCCAGTAAGTCTGTTTTTCAAAAGCTCAAGCTCTCCAGCAGAATGTATCAGTTTACAGGGATGAGACAAACCATTTACCACGGACAGGGGTGCTTACAATGGTCAGCTTTTATTTATTTATCGAAAACCTTTATTTCAAAACAAACAGCACGATAAGTGTGGGCTGGAGTTGGTGCTTCAATTTTTTAGTGTATTTAAATCTGCTAGTCTATCTAACATACCCCCCCCCCCCCCAGACTGACAATGCTGCTGTCCAAAGGTGCTCCTTCATGCAGAGTGGGGGCGCTCTCGTACAGGGGGATTTACGGGCCAGATCTTCAGGTGAAAACAGAAGGGAAAAAAGCCTTTAAAAAAAAAAAGAAAACCAATGCAGCCAGGCCCAGACCAGTAGAGTGGTGGACATCGGCACCGTTTCTGCGCATGCACAAGATCCCGCCATCTGCCCCCTGGGTGAGTGATGTGGGACACACAAAGTATCAGGGAGGGACAGCCCATACATATGTAGGGGGCCAACTAGCCAATAGGTGGCCGGGTACGCGGCCAGCCAATTGTTGCTGCTGTTTAGCAGCAAGTACAAATCGTTGGTACAGTCCCCGCCCCCAAACCAGCAAGTTGTTAACTTACTGTATAGTAACAGCCAGGGGTTTTTCTTTCTGGTGGAAGGAGAGACAGTGAGGGAGAAGCACTCTCTGTATATTATTGCTTTAGCAGGGCGGCCATGGAGTGATACGAAGTTGCTCACTGAGTTCCAGATTCAGCCTGGGAGGGGGAAAGGAGGAGTGACCTCATCTGCACTCCGCCTCTCCCTGCAGACCAGGTACCGGCACATGTGGAAGAGCTGAGCTGCCTGTAGACAGTCTGACTGCTCACTGGGAACTGGAGACAAGTTGTTAGGCATCACATTTGTGGTAAATTTATGGACACTGTTGCTAGATGTGGGCCTGTGCTGTGACTGTCTCTTTGCTGGATTGGGCTGTCTCTTTGCTGGATTGGGCTGTCTCTTTGCTGGATTGGGCTGTCTCTTTGCTGGATTGGGCTGTCTCTTTGCTGGATTGGACGGTCTCTTTGCTGGATTGGGCTGTCTCTTTGCTGGATTGGGCTGTCTCTTTGCTGGATTGGGCTGTCTCTTTGCTGGATTGGGCTGTCTCTTTGCTGGATTGGGCTGTCTCTTTGCTGGATTGGGCTGTCTCTTTGCTGGATTGGGCTGTCTCTTTGCTGGATTGGGCTGTCTCTTTGCTTGATTGGGCTGTCTCTTTGCTGGATTGGGCTGCCTCTTTGCTATATGGGAATGTCTCTTTGCTTTATGGGGATGTCTATTTGCTGAATGGGGATGTTTCTTTGCTGAATATATAGGTCTGTCTCTTTGTTGGATTGGGCTGTCTCTTTGCTGGATTGGGCTGTCTCTTTGCTGGATTGGGCTGTTTCTTTGCTGAATGTATGGGAATGTCTCTTTGCTGGATAAGGGATGTCTCTTTACTGGATTGGGCTGTCTCTTTACTGGATTGGGCTGTCTCTTTGCTGGATTGGGCAGTCTCTTTGCTGGATTGGGCAGTCTCTTTGCTGGATTGGGCTGTCTCTTTGCTGGATTGGGCTGTCTCTTTGCTGGATTGGGCTGTCTCTTTGCTGGATTGGGCTGTCTCTTTGCTGGATTGGGCTGTCTCTTTGCTGGATTGGGCTGTCTCTTTGCTGGATTGGCCTGTCTCTTTGCTGGATTGGCCTGTCTCTTTGCTATATGGGAATGTCTCTTTGTTGAATATATGGTGATGTCTCTTTGTTGGATAGGGGATGTTTCTTTGCTGAACGTATGGGAATGTCTCTTTGCTGGATGGGGCTGTCTCTTTGCTGGATGGGGCTGTCTCTTTGCTGGATGGGGCTGTCTCTTTGCTGAATATATGGGGCTGTCAGATTTGGTGGGATGGCCAGTGGGCAGGCCCAGGCCTAAAGACCCAAAACTTCTGATGGCTGCCCTGGGGGCACACACAGCCTACATTGCACTATAATAATAAAGACGTTCTGTTCCTTGGGATGGTTTAGGAGGTTGGATTCCCTTTAATGTAGATGTGAGACATTTACAAGCTGAATTGCTTTTAGTCTAACAGCAATAAAGAAGTCATATTTTATTAACCGTGTTCTCCGAGTCCAACAAAAATAAAAAATAAAATAAAAATTTTAAATGATGTCTATTGCAGCAATAAAAATGGGATGGAGGTTTTAACTCTTCTCGGCTCTATCCAAAACTTTTGGCTGGACATAAAATTTCAAAGCCACTTTGTCACCAATCTCAGAGCCCTGAATAAAAAAGGGCCCTCAAGAAGGAGAAAGTCGCCCTAATCTACAAGAAGACTTCTTCAGGAGCTGACACTGCTTGTCTCTCTTTTACTGTCCTTTTTTTTTATTTTTTTTTCTTGTTTATTTTACTTTTTATTTTTACACTATCCTTTTTCGTTTTTTTGTTCTTATTTATTTAACTTTTATTTTTTATATTTACACTATCCTTTTAGTTTTTTTTTTCTATTTTACTTTTTATTTTTTTACTATCCTCTTTACATTTTTTTCTTTTTATTCTACTTTTTATATATATATATATATATATATATATATATATATATATATATATATATATATATATATATATATATATATAATTTATTTATTTTTTTACTGTCCTTTTTATTTTTGTTTTCTTATTTTACTTTTTATTTTTACACTATCCTTTTTAGTGTTGTTTTTTTCTGATTTATTTAACTTTTATTATTTTTACACTATACTTTTAGTTTTTTTATGCGTGTGTGACTTACGTATGCGTTCGCTTCTGTGTACGAGCAGGGGTGGATGGGGGTGCTTTACATTTTTTTTTTCTTATTTATTTAACTTTTATTTTTTATTTTTACACTATCCTTTTTAGTTTTTTTTTCTATTTTTTTTAATTTTACTTTTTATTTTTATACTATCCTTTTTTTACATTTTTTTTCTTTTTTATTTTACTTTTTATTTTATATATAATATATATATATATATATATATATATATATATATATATATATATATATATATATATATACTTTTTTTTTTTTACTGTCCTTTATTTTTGTTTTCTTATTTTACTTTTTATTTTTACACTATCCTTTTAGTTTTTTTTTAATTTTACTTTTTATTTTTATACTATCCTTTTTACATTTTTTTCTTTTCATTCTACTTTTTATATATATATATATATATATATATCTATATATGATTTATTTATTTTTTTACTGTCCTTTTTATTTTTGTTTTCTTATTTTACTTTTCATTTTTACACTATCCTTTTTAGTGTTGTTTTTTTCTGATTTATTTAACTTTTATTATTTTTACACTATACTTTTAGTTTTTTTATGCGTGTGTGACTTACGTATGCGTTCGCTTCTGTGTACGAGCAGGGGTGGATGGGGGTGCTTTACATTTTTTTTTTTCTTATTTATTTAACTTTTATTTTTTATTTTTACACTATCCTTTTTAGTTTTTTTTTCTATTTTTTTTAATTTTACTTTTTATTTTTATACTATCCTTTTTACATTTTTTTTCTTTTACTTTTTATTTTATATATATATATATATATATATATATATATATATATATATATATATTATATATACTTTTTTTTTTTTACTGTCCTTTATTTTTGTTTTCTTATTTTACTTTTTATTTTTACACTATCCTTTTAGTTTTTTTTAATTTTACTTTTTATTTTTATACTATCCTTTTTACATTTTTTTCTTTTCATTCTACTTTTTATATATATATATATATATATATATATATATATATATATATATATATATATATGATTTATTTTTTTACTGTCCTTTTTATTTTTGTTTACTTATTTTACTTTTTATTTCTACACTATCCTTTTTAGTGTTGTTTTTTTTCTGATTTATTTAACTTTTATTATTTTTACACTATACTTTTAGTTTTTTTATGCGTGTGTGACTTACGTATGCGTTCGCTTCTGTGTACGAGCAGGGGTGGATGGGGGTGCTGTACATTTTTTTTTTCTTATTTATTTAACTTTTATTTTTTATTTTTACACTATCCTTTTTAGTTTTTTTTTTCTATTTTTTTTTAATTTTACTTTTTATTTTTATACTATCCTTTTTTTACATTTTTTTTCTTTTTTATTTTACTTTTTATTTTATATATAATATATATAATATATATATATATATATATATACTTTTTTTTTTTTACTGTCCTTTATTTTTGTTTTCTTATTTTACTTTTTATTTACTATCCTTTTAGTTTTTTTTAATTTTACTTTTTATTTTTATACTATCCTTTTTACATTTTTTTCTTTTCATTCTACTTTTTATATATATATATATATAAATAATTTATTTATTTTTTTACTGTCCTTTTTATTTTTTTCTTATTTTACTTTTCATTTTTACACTATCCTTTTTAGTGTTTTTTTTCGGATTTATTTAACTTTTATTACTTTTACACTATACTTTTAGTTTTTTTTATGCGTGTGTGACTTACGTATGCGTTCGCTTCTGCGCACGAGCAGGGGTGGATGGGGGCGCTTTACATTTTTTTTTTCTTATTTATTTAACTTTTATTTTTTATTTTTACACTATCCTTTTTAGTTTTTTTTTCTAGTTTTTTTTTTTTTATTTTACTTTTTTATTTTTATAATATCCTTTTTAAATTTTTTCTCTTTTTTATTTTACTCTTTTATTTTTTTACTATCCTTTTTACATTTTTTCTTTTTTTTTCTTATTTTAATTTTTGTTTTAACACTGTCCCTTTTTAAACTTTTTTTTTTTTGGCCTTGTTTTGTTTGTTTTTCTTTCCAAAACCAAACGTAAAAAGCAAACTAAATTTTGAACGGCGTTCGTCAAGCCATCGAATGTACAAATTGTGGCACGAGCGTTCTTTCAGAAGTCGATCGGTATACGCCAGCTTAGCGCTCACCACTCGGCAGCTGCAGCTATTTAAATCGGATCTCAGAAAACTCGCGCATACCCAGGAATCGCCATCATTGTAAAACAAACCGGCGAGACTTTGCAGCTCATATTCCTCCAGCAGCGTACAGTAATGGGTTCATAGGAAAACACATGGAAAGGAAAAATTTCAAAGAAAGTTGCCGTATTGTTTGTTTACCGCTGTGCCTGATAATAACTTCACTAAAAAAAAAAGTCTCCAATCATAACACGAGTTATTCCAAAGCAATTATCCCAAAATAAAGGAGCAGAGCGTGTTACATTCTCCGACATCAGTGCCGGCTTTATGAACGTCGAATCCTTTTGATGTTGAGACAACCTTTAATTCAGATTTACATTCAGAGTCGACGTTTGTTAAAGGGTATATAAAGGCAATTTTTTTAAAAGCTTTCGATGGAGGGGTGCAGGAGTTAGACCTGCTGTCAGGTGTTTTTATTTATTTTTTTTTTTTTTAACCCTAAATTTTAAATAAATTCCCCCCTTTTTTTGTATAAGTTTATTGAATTATTTTACAATTTTTTATTAAATTGCCCTGACAGTTTTTTTTTATTGCTCAGGAAAGTAGATATTTTTGTATTAGTTTTTCTGAATTTTTTTTAACTATACATTTTTCCTTATTTACCCTGCCAGGTTTTTATTGCTCAGGAAAGTAAATTTTTTTGTATTAGTTTCAGTTTTTTTTTTTTTTTTAAGATAGGTTTTTATTGCTCAAGAAAGTCGATTTTTTTTTTTGTATTATTTTATCAGTTTTTTTTTTTTTAACTATAAATTTTTCTTAAATTCTCCTGCCAGGTTTTTTTTTTTTTTGTATAAGTTTATTGAGTTATTTTACAATTTTTTTATTAAATTCCCCTGCCAGTTTTTTTTATTGCTCAGGAAAGTAGATTTTTTTGTATAAGTTGAGTTTTTTAATCGCATTTTTATTAAATTCCTCTGCCAGGTTTTTATTGCTCAGGAAAGTAGAATTTTTTTGTATTAGTTTTTCTGAATTTTTATTTTTTTTTAACTATATATTTTTCCTTAATGACCCTGTCAGGTTTTTATTGCTGAGGAAAGTAGATTTTTTTTGGATTACTTTCAGTTTTTTGCTAGTTGATGATTTCTAGAAAAAAAAAAATAGTTTACATCTGCCCTAGATCAGAAGTGACGTCGCTCCGGTCTCCCTAGGTCATCGAGGTGAGAAGAGACCATTTGGTCTCTCCTCACCCTTGTGGCAAGCTGCTCAAAACCGCTGGATTGTTTCCCGAGCTCGCTAGTGAGAACGGTAAGCCCGAGAAACCTTGGCAGGCCCCTCCCGCTTCTTCTAAAAGCAGTCCAGCAGCTAATCAGATGCTTGGATCACTTTTATCAGAAAGAGAATCGCTGACTGATAACAAAAAAAATACCAACGTTATGGCCCCGGTAGAACACTTCAAATCTGAGGACAGAGGGAGGCCATCAGAGGGAGGCCGTGAGAGGGAGGACAGAGGGAGGCCGTGAGAGGGAGGACAGAGGGAGGCCGTGAGAGGGAGGACAGAGGGAGGCCATGAGAGGGAGGACAGAGGGAGGCCGTGAGAGGGAGGACAGAGGGAGGCCGTGAGAGAGGGGACAGAGGGAGGCCGTGAGAGGGGGGACAGAGGGACGCAGTGAGAGGGGGGACAGAGGGAGGCCGTGAGAGGGGGGACAGAGAAAATCGCGGCATCTTTTGATTTGGGGGAAAGGGGGTAGAGGGATATATGCCAGGGGTGCTTTGGGAGTGGAGAAGACTTTTGCTAGTGGGGGGGTCAGATCCCCCCACCAATACATATCCTCTACCCCCCTCCCCTCACTCCACCAGTTACCGGAGCTCAGTGCCAGAACTTGTTGTGGCACTGGGCTCTGGGATTCAACCCCAGTGCCCTAATAGTTGGTGCAGCCCTGTGTATCGGAGGCAGGAGCTGGAACTCAAGAGGAGGGGGCTTTTTTCGTGAGAAGGAACAGCTTTTTTGCCCCCCCCCGCAAAGTGCCACCCTAGGCCTGGGCCTTATTTGCCTAGGCCAAGACACAGCGCTGTGTTAGGGGGTCTTGAAATGGTTAGAAGAGTCTTTGGCAAATAGAAATACATAGACGTAGTGGGAGTCAGGACAGAGGGACGCCGTGGGAGTGAGGACGGAGGGACGCCGTGGGAGTGAGGACGGAGGGACGCCGTGGGAGTGAGGACGGAGGGACGCCGTGGGAGTGAGGGCGGAGGGACGCCGTGGTAGGAGGGACAGAGGGACGCCGTGGTAGGAGGGACAGAGGGACGCCGTGGGAGTGAGGACAGAGGGACCCTGTGGGAGTGAGGACAGAGGGACGCCGTGGGAGTGAGGACAGAGGGACGCCGTGGGAGTGAGGACAGAGGGACGCCGTGGGAGTGAGGACAGAGGGACGCCGTGGGAGTGAGGACAGAGGGACGCCGTGAGAGTGAGGACAGAGGGACACCGTGAGGCACTGGGCACAGGTGATAACGGTAAAAGCGATCCAGCGGCTAATCAGATGCTTGGATCACTTTTATCAGAAAAAGAATCGCTGACTGATAACAAAAAAATACCAGGGTTATGGCCTGGTAGACCACTTCAAACCTGAGGATGGAGGGACGCCGTGGTTGTGAGGACAGAGGGACGCCGTGGTTGTGAGGACAGAGGGACGCCGTGGTTGTGAGGACAGAGGGACGCCGTGGTTGTGAGGATAGAGGGAGGCCGTGGGAGTGAGGACAGAGGGACGCCGTGAGAGAAGGACAGAGATAACCGCGGCATCTTTTGATTTGGGGGAAAGCGGGGGTAAGGGGATATATGTTAGGGGGTGCTTTGGGAGTGGAGAAGACGTTTGCTATTGGGGGGGTCAGATCCCCCCACCAGTGTATATCCTCTACCCCCCCTCCCCTCACTCCACCAGTTACCGGAGCTCAGTGCCAGAACTTGTTGTGGCGCTGGGCTCTGGGATTCAGCCTGAGTGCCCTAATAGTTGGTGCAGCCTTGTGTATGTGAGGCAGGAGCTGGAACTCGAGAGGAGGGTTTTTTTTTGTGAGAAGAAGCATCTTTTTTGCCGCCCCCCCACCCCGCAAAGTGCCACCCTAGGCCTGGGCCTTATCAGCCTAGGCCAAGACACAGCGCTGCGTTGGGGGAGGATCTTGAAATGGTTAGAAGGGTCTTTGGCAAACATTCAATAGAAATACATAGAACTGGAAGACCAATTTAAACCAAACAAGAGTTCCTTTAAGAGATGCAGAAAACCAGTTCACTTTGTAAGATAAAAGAATCAATTCTGGCCGAGGCTCCTCTAATGAAAGAAGACTTCAAAGCGTAAATCTTTCATCTCATCTCCAAGAGAACGTTGCTTTGTAAAAGGATATTTAATCTTTTTATTGACCCACTCAAAGGGAAACCAATCCTGAATAAATGGAATTATCATTGCCTGTCACGTTTAACCAATAATCAATAATGCTAAGTGATCCTTTAAATCAATTTCGAGCAAGTCGGAGTGTGAGGGCATTCTGGGGAAATGAGGTACAGACTGATTAATATTTAATGCAGAGAAAGTCTGATGGGAGTCTGTATCTGTGAGGAACAAACCAGGCCGGGGATGGGTGGCTGCAGTGGCTGCGGTTTTAGAAGCGAGACTGTGGAGTCATTGAGGGACACAGAAGAGCTTGGACCATGGAGTGGCAGATCACAGATTGGTAGTCAGATGAGACCAGATTACCCACAGAGACTTACGTCTACCAATGATGGGGCACTATTCCTCCCACTGATACCAATGATGGGACACTATTCCTCCCACTGATACCAATGATGGGGCACTATTCCTCCCACTGATACCAATGATGGGACACTATTCCTCCCACTGATACCAATGATGGGACACTATTCCTCCCACTGATACCAATGATGGGGCACTATTCCTCCCACTGACACCAATGATGGGACACTATTCCTCCCACTGATACCAATGATGGGACACTATTCCTCCCACTGATACCAATGATGGGACACTATTCCTCCCACTGACACCAATGATGGGACACTATTCCTCCCACTGACACCAATGATGGGACACTATTCCTCCCACTGACACCAAGTGAAGAGTTTTTTTTTTTTACATAGTGAGGGTGAAAAAAAGACACCAGTCCATCCAGTTAAACCTATGATTATTGTGTGTGTTTGTCAATAGTACATTGTATACCCCTGTATGTTGTACATTGTATACCCCTGTATGTTGCGGTCTTTAAGGTGCCCATCTAATAGTTTTTTTAAACTATCGATGCTCCCTGCTGATACCACTGCTTGTGGAAGAGAATTCCACATCCTTACCTCTCTAACAGTAAAGAACACTTTATGCAGTTTAAGGTTAAACCGCTTTTCTTCTAAGTTTAGTAAATGGCTGCGAGTCCTTTTATATTTCATTTAGCTGAATAGTTTGTTCCTTATGCTAGGGTCGCCAGTACGGTATTTGTACATTGATATCATATCCTCCCTCAATCGTCT